>NC_069111.1:45508211-45816961 GCF_025612915.1 Magallana angulata
AAAAACTCAAACAAAAACACGGTTTTAAACGCAAAATCTGGTAACAATTCTTACAAATTCCATTCTTATGGAAGGTGCCACTGCATTTCGGCACTTTGTATTATCTTAAAGCTTATCACAGAATTTACAAATTACGAAACAAGTTGTGAGAATTGATTCGGAATTCCCTTACTTTTATCGTGGCATTTATTAAATGTCGTCCCTGGAATTTCAAGTTAAGTGTAAAGTTGTTATTGTCAAAGTTCGAAAAAATTAAAACCTATATTTAAAAAGATATTAGATTTCTAAAGAAGTCAAATGATACTTTACCCAAAACAGCTAATTAAATTTCAAAAGTCTCGGTGCTTTTTTCTGAAGCGTAACACTAAAGGAGAATTCTAATTATGGAATTAAAAGTCAATTAAAGTGTTAGCGATAGGGGACAAGATAGTAGCTTTCTCCCCTCCGTCTATTTCACCTGGCCTGATGGCTAACCATGAATATTATGTTAACATTATGAATACCTGGCATGCTTGGAGTTGATTTTTTCTTAATCTAGGATAATCCTGCGTGTCATGACGATTTTTGATAACGCAGTCTTTCTCAAGCCTTAAGCCTACCCTTTGTAAGCGATCTCTGTAATATGCCCTCACTTCAGTCGTGAAATACAGATAGCAGATTCTTATCAAAAGGCCTTTTTATTTTCTTTTTTGCGATTAAATACACTCGATTATTTAGTGTGTGGTCGTTTGCACGATCATTTCGAAAGCAGAATGTGTTTTAAAACACTTAGATGATATTGGAGCTAGCACTTAGCCTTGACATTTTCTTCACATACTTGTCTGTAAAACCTACTAGTCTTGGCATATGTCGTTTCTCGAAAAAATACACATTTATTTTCAAACTTGTCGATCGACTCTGCATAAACAGAAAAAATAAAGAAAAATAATCTGGAATCCGCAATGCACTATTAGTATGTTAATAAGAATATAATGGTCATTACAAATCTATAATGGAAATTATGATTATATATATTTACGGTTATTAGTATTAACCTATCTGCACATAAAAACTTATATATGAACGAAAATATGTATGTTTCGACATTATAACAAGCTATCTACAGAAACGACATCGCGTCTCACAAGCAATCGAGCTTTTTCTATATTGAAATGGGTCACATACTAAGTACATATTGTTCTAAAAAAAATGAACCCCTTATACGCCGGTAAAATACCTGTAAAATTATGAAACTATGATTAAGTTAAGGACATGTAACATAAATTGATAGACAATACATAAATCAGACATTGTCTGTAACTTTGAGCCGGAATGTGTTTGATCTTGTCTAATGAAGTCTTTTTGGAGACTAATTTGACTTCATAACATATCACGGGCTGTCGATGCCGTCATTAATGTGACTCCTTGATTGACAGTCTGATATAAAACTATTGTGTATTTCCCCTAAATTAAAGCATTTTATTAGAAATATTTAACAAATATTATAGTCAAATTCTTTCGTTCCTGTAATAGAAATTGCTTTATAGGGATGTCTATATATAATATTAGAGAGTGCAAAATTCGGTATTTAGTGATTGATTTTCTTGACAGAAGAATAATCCAAATATTATTTTGATGACATTGATCAAATTCAGTGTTGGATTTGACGCGTGTCGAGCGTTTTGTCGCCAGTTGCGAATTTGTAAACTAGTCAGTTTTACGAATTTCCTAAACTACAGGAGTCATCAAGCTTGGAAACGTGGTTATAATGCATATATAATGGCTCTGAATGGGGGAAGGCGTGGAGTCAGAGGGGAAGGGTGGAGGGGGGGGGGGGGTAAAATAATTCTATAAGTCATTAGAAATTATACCTCCACCCACAGGGGCATCGTATCCGCTCTACACTCTATGATATATATGTATTCTTTATATATACTAGTATAGAGTGTAGAGCGGAAACGATGCCCCTGTGCCACACCCACCCCCCTCTGCGGTAAGATACGAAGGTAAAGGTAAAGAGAGATATATTTCAAAGAAGGAAAATGGTTTGTAACTCAACAACCGCAAAAAAGCTTATTTCGTTCTTTTCCCATTATTTTTAAATTATCTATTAATCTTGGGGGAAATTCTTGGATTTGCGCTTGAAATGCATTCATAATTTTATCTAGAATTGTCTGAATGTCATGGTGCATATTGGATTGGCTCGTATATTTATCTCAATATGTTGACCCCCCCCCCCCCCCCCAAACACACACACCTCTCCCGCGATTTCAAAAAAAAAAAAAAGAGATTTTAAAAATATCATAAATCATACCAGGTATTATTTAAGAAGAAAAAACTGCGGAAAACCTTTACCACTAAATCATAAAGATGGCAAGTTAATGTTACTGTAAGTGCTGGGATGTTACTGGGTTGATGAATTGCTCTTTCTTCAAGTGTTGCAGCATTTGACGAGGAATTCCTCTAATCCTCGGATCTTTCAGAAATATCACCCGAGCTGAAGTGATATCATCGTGTTTGTTTCCATTATGTTACAGATCATTTTTTAGGATTCTTGGGATGTCTCTATATTGATAGATAAAACTCTTTTGTGTTTGAGCATACATGTATTCGTGTCTTTTATTTGAAATCACCGAACATCTCATTCGGAAATTTAAAAAGATGACAGGTTGAATGTTCGGGTGCACGGGTTATTAGATCATCGAAGCATATTTCACATTGTTTTCCCCCTTAGAGCTGGCGTCACATTCCTTAATCTCCCATCTTCATCCTCAAAAATTCCATCAAATGAATGTAATAAATGAAATTATACGAGTTATTAATGCCAACCAATTTAAATTTTGAAAGAATGTAGAAATTTTGAATGACAGGAAGATATTCAAATCTCTCTCTCTCTCTCTCTCTCTCTCTCTCTCTCTCTCTCTCTCTCTCTCTCTCTCTCTCTCTCTCTCTCTCTCTCTCTCTCTCTCTCTCTCTCTCGAGATAACAGTATTTGATTTTTTTCTCTGATTGAAGCAGATGATGACATGTATTTGGCCCAACCTGATCGCATGGATGAATTGACCCAATGTTTACATAACTGTAACTAGTTTTGGCATGCAATAATTTCCAGATTATCGTGAATGTACTTTTAAAATTAGGATGAAATTAACTCACAAAGAACGCAAATTACATAACTACCTATGTGAATATTGTTTATGATCTTCGAATCGTTTTATGCATGTGGCGTGCGTCTTGACGCATTTACCCCAGCGTGCCTGTTCTATACGCTTAATTGAAAAATAAATTGCATTAGCTGTAGACAATAAAATGGGTGTTTTGAGAAAGATTTATATGCAATAAACCGCCAACAAGGTGTCTTCAGTCGGGATTAGAGGAGAATAACCTACTACTTTTTTTAAGAATTAGATTTTTCAACTGGAATTTTTGAATTTTAATGTAAAAGACATGTGTGGAACAGAAAACTAGATATCCGAAATATTTGGACCTGAGTGCATATGAATTGATTTATCGCTTTTCCGTGTACACGTCCTTTTGAAATGTGTACTGTGCGTGGAGCTGAAGTGGAAACAAAACAAAGAACTCCGCATTGATATTACATAAACATCTTAATAAACCTGCCTTCACCTGGCCCGTTTTCAAAAAATTATTATTTCAAAGAATTCTTGCCAGTAACTTGCTCCGGATAAAAATTTACAAGACAGAGGGGCATTCTGGGAAGGGAGTTTCCCAGCAGTGCCTGATTTTCTGAAGCATTAAAAGCGCACTTCAAAAAACAAGCAAAAACATCAAAAAGGAAAATATATATCATTTGCATATTATTTTAGCATGCAGCTGTAAACCTTGACTTTTATGAGATTATGTAAAACCGACACTTTTTTCTGCAGTTACTGACTGCCGACCATATGATACGGAACTAATTAAGTTTAAATTTCTTGTATGTAGCCAAAACACAGATGGTAATTCAATTCCAGGTGGGGAAGACATTTCTCACAAAAGCCCCCATATATCGCCTTGCTCACGTAATGCCAGACATTGCTCTATTCAACAATATTTTATATCTAATAGATTGCAAGTCTGATCATGATTACTAAAATCTTGATGTGGTTTTGAGTGGTTTATTAAATAACAAAGATTCATCTTTAAATTTTCTTTTGAATATTAACAAATTTATCCCATCTTGAAGTTAACCTTGAAGTCTAAAGGAAAAATGCATCTTAAAATATAGCTTTATAGTACAAATTATTTTCTCACAAATCTCTTTGTAAAAAGTTGCAAAAGCTTTCCGTTTCTTACCCCCCCCCCCTAAAAAAAAAAAATCATTATTTACCGTACATAATTTTTGAAATTTAAGTTTCCTAATTTTTGCGAGGGGCAGACAACTCTTTAAACAGTTCCAAGTAAAAAAAGTTCATTTAATCGACTGCACTCCTGAGTTTGGTTTATGTCAGCCTGATAATAATTTCAAAATTTGTATTCAATATAGTTTATATCAATCATAATTGTTAAATTCACCTCAGTTATGGATATCCTACCTTGTAGTTTTGGTGGACACTAACATTTTTTTCTTAAAATTTTTGTTATAAGAAATACATTTTTTTCATAAGGTCAAATCCATTTGCAAAATTCGTTAAAGTTTCTTATCTTAAAAAAGTAAAAGAAAAGTCAACAATTTTATATAAAACCACTTATTTGTCATTCGACAAAATTTATGCAAAGAGCAGCCACAAGAAAAAAGGTCCCATTTCATAGAGCAAATATGGCTCATCTTTTCGTAATACGAGTATGTGATGTTTGACCTTCAAAGCCACGCAGTCGCTACCGTGTCTTCTCATTCGTGTAACAATATCAGTTTATGAATATTTTTTATGGACGCTGGATCCCAAGAAGTCTGGGAAACCCCGTGTAAGTGCAGCGTATTGATAACCTCACCAACCCACTGAAGTTATCAAAAGACTGTTGCGACATCTATCAAGTGAGTGTGATGGCCACCCAGGCTTAACCCCCGCCGGATGTTAGCATGGCCCACAGCCCCCTCTAGTGGCTAGACCAGTTATAAACCAATCACATTTGACAGGACGTCAGGAACCGGAGGTTATTCATCCGCCATGTTTCATTCTTCTGCGTTTCACCTTTGCCTCTTCAAGAGAAACACTCACACAAAAGTCAACGTGTCAAGAAGATAAACATGGTCCATCTGCAGATCTCTTAATCCCACATAATCCTTTGTTTTACTATATATCATATTTTACTTTTTGACAGCAACTTCCCAATGAATGAAACACTCATAACATGGTGCAAGCGGGAAAATGTGTTAGAAATTTAACCTTTGCATGTTTTGAATATTATTATTCATTGGTTTGAAATTTTTTATAAAGTAAATATGATTTGTTCAATATAGCTCAGCTTTGCCTGAACGTATAACTCAAATTATGAAGGGTGTGGTCAAAAATTACCCATCAGACCAACATTAAAATTTAAGAGATTTCTTAAGTAATAAACTATTATTAAGTTAAGAAAATTTTCCGATTTTCCCTTATTTTTATACAGAGATTTTCCTCAAGAAGATAAATATAGTCTAAGAATGACCGCGACCATCTAGCCATCTTGAAAAAATAACATCAAGGCATGATGACAAAAGCAGTAGTCCCCTCTATGTTACTGATTATCGAGATTGAAATAATAAATTCCCAGTACCAAGCTCAACACAACACTATCAACATCACTTGTGTGAACCAAATATCAAATCTTAAAAAAATTGAAAGCATGTAATTTTTCATTTCTACTATGTTAAAAGAAAAAACATAAACCGGATTGGCACCCGGTCTGTCCAGCCCAAGAGTAACATGTGAGGACACATTATACGGTGTAATGATTACACATTAGGCTCCCGATTCATATCTGGTTTCCCTGGGGGTTGGTCAATGAACCCCATTAGGTGAAGTCAACAAAAGTTTATTCCGAGGAGGGTCATCTTCGCGGACACATGATGGAATAAATCTACATCGCTGATTGTGGATGATTAATATTCTGTGTGATTTTTCACAAGACGGGGGTCTCGTTTTGTGAAGTTTATGATCATAAATCGCGAATGACTTCTTGTTTGGTTTTTTAATGCAAAACAAAACCACAAGGACAAATGGTAACGGGAAAAATATAACATTATTTGTATTTTAAAAAAAGTTAATTTATTCGTTCAATTCGAGGCGCCTTGCTCCCCTCTCCCCCTCCCCCAAACACTATAACGTACATCCATATCGTGTCGCACCTTTCCAACACACACCCACGCCTATAGTGACCCATGCTCCTCAGCGTAGCACTTTTGTATGAAATCTTGTTAAAATATTGCGATATTTGCGAGCTACAAGAAAACGTCAAAAATTGACAATTCTCTGAAATCTTCCTTCAGAACGTTTCCTCATAAACTTCAAATCTTTGAAGTTCTAACGGTCAAACCAATTTGTAACATTTCAAAATATTGCAGGAAATGAACTGAAATAGATATTTCTTTCTTCTGCGTTTTCAATGTTAGCTTTGATGCGGCACGGCATGAGTACAGGTGGTGGAAGGAGCAACAATCACCTCGGTGCTGGTTTCGTATTATTTGTCACTAGAGGTGATACAGAATGATGATATCATATAAATCAGGGTGAAGACTGTGTGATGGAATTAAACAACGGCAACATGTCAACTCTGTGTAATCATATCTCATCATTTTGACGCATAAGTACATAACATACATGTAGACCATAATCATTTTGAATTGAAATTTAGAGAAGGGGAGAGGGTACAAAATACAACATCACCCCCCCCCCCCTCCCTTCAAAAAAAAAAACCCCAAAAATAAAACAGGAAAAAATGTACCAAAGAAATGCATTTACTTATGGGTAATGTATATACTTAATATGTATCATTACACATAACTTATTCATTTCTAAGGTTAAATTACGTGTATGTATAATGAGGATGTTTTCTATTATAACTTCTATTATAAATACAATTAAATTATTCCAGAGATAATCTTATGTGACATGCATTCCATTCGTTCCGAGAATACTTCATGTGTACAAACCTTGGGTTATAAGCAGGTAATAACGTTAGAACAATGAGCAATCTATCGATATTAATAAAAAAGACAAAGTACGCGCCAGAAATTGAATGAATATTACCGAGTCACTGCCTCTAATCTGGTGATTAATTGGCTTATCGAAATGTTGAGGGGCCCCACTTCACGACCCCCCTCCCCACGTATCACCTCCAGGGTAAGTCCCCGAGGATCGTATTGTCCCCAGTAGATCACTCCAGAGGACAGCTGACAAAATTAAATAGATATTAAATATTTCTCTAATCCCGACTTGTCAGTTTTGTGATTGTTCCGAGAGATGAACCTCTGATACCACAGGACATAGGCCGGGCCGAGATCGCATCGCCGGCTCTTGTAACAATAGGAGATATTTTGTCTTAATATTTATTCTAGGTCCAGTATATATTAAGTCAAAATAAAAGCTACAGAAACCTGCTTTAGTAACCTTTAAATTAGAATTGCGTAAATAGTTTTTTTTAAGTCTTCAAAACTTTTCAAAAATATATACAAATGAGGGCATTGAAATTTGTTTTGCTTTTTAAAAAAGCCAATTATCCTCCTTTAAGTTTTAACAGTATAATGGTTATAATCTGATTTTAAAAAGCATCTTTTGAAATGAAATGTATGTTAGCTAACTACAGAAACTATATAGGTCCATATTCTCTTGCAAATAAATAAATAAATAAGAAAATAAAACAAGCTTACACAATAACCCAATTGCAAACAAAACTACACAATTTTTTGATTTTTAATTTCTTATCAGGAAATCATCAACTTCCTTTAAACTTCGCAAAATTCGCCAGTGACAAAGAAAACTTTATGCCACACAAAGGAAAGAAAGAGGAAAAAGACACGATGCAATTTACCTATGCAATCTGATTAATAACCCTCTTAAAATTTCAAAGCTTGAATTTAATTTTTTGTAATATGCTGATATAAATCTAAAGAATACACAAATCATCAAGAAAACGTTTCTCCTTTTGGGTTGTTTAGTCATTTAATCCGGTAAACAACCCAGTCAACATATCGCATTCTAAAACCACACAAGTTAATGATATTCTTTTAGAAGAAACGCATTCAAAGAGAGTCTGTTCTCTTTAATTTCAATTTTACAAATTTAAAGAATGTTCCGTCGTTTGTTCACGTGACCCGACTTGTTTGTGTTTACCCCCTAAGAGTAGATGGTTATCAAGAGGACATTTGATTAATTGTGTGCCCCCTTCCTGCAAATGATCAAACAGTCCGTGTGATCCCCAGTAACCTTAGCCCTGTTGTTTCTCCAGATACAGGCAATTAATGAAAAGTTCAGTTAACGATACCTATTCAAACGATAATCGTTGATCTGATATACAAGGGTATATCGTATTTTTTCAGTATTTTAAGAATTCCGAAAATCTTATTAGACCAGAGGCTAATTAAGCACTGCCCCCTGAGACGTGTACTTTATATCATAACTCCCAAATCTGCTTCTTCACCCTGAAAAGTAATAGGAAACAAAACGTCACCTTGAGGGACGCCACTCCAGACTACCAGATAGCAATGGGTACATGAGCATCGATTTAATAAACTCACGTATCATTAAACTGACTGACATCAATATAACAATATGTCGACTATTATAACCTCTCATTACAATCTCCAAAAAGAAAGCAACTGTAACATTTCTAAGAGGTACTCGACACTTAGACGATATCTGCAATGATAAGAGCCTTTGAGTGTTGTCTGGGTATCACACCGGCAGCTGAAATGACACCCCTAAAGGTCGGCAGTGACAGAACGAAGGAGAATTCTGACGATTCTGCTGCATCATAACAATACCAATACACAAAGAAAACTGACAAACGAAACATCATAATGCTAATGTAGTGAATAAGCATCCCAAACCTTTGAAGACCTTGGCGATTTTGGTTTTGCACCGTATCACTTGTGCTCCAAGAGATAATAGTGTACTTTGCAGCTTACAAAATAACGTTTATCGCATTAAATATCACTTTTAGTAGACTGTGTCTCAACTTCTGAATGGATGTTCTCCAATTTTGACGCCTGATGAGTCAAACTTAGCATAAACTTGAGTGTGCAAAATAAGCACATATACATACATGTATATACCGGGTATGTATGTGTTTATACATATTAATCACGAGTAACATGAATACTACTAGCCTGATGTCGTTTAGTTCATCAAAGAGAGATGTAGTGTGCATCATTGTGGGAAATAATAGACTTCCTGATATAGATCACTTTCATAATAATATGAAAATTGACCTCCATCCACTTCAGCCACCAAAACAGGAGTGAATACAAAAGAAAAGCGTTGGATTGACCATATCTTTGGGTTTCTTCGGATTTTGTGGGGTAATAATCGGGAAGACATTCATTCAATGTATACAATTACAATTATACTCTTTAAGACGTGACAAAAAATCTTTAACCTTCTCCCATGGCTTAAAAATTCCTTCGATAGTTGCAGTACAAAAGCAAAGTTAAATGTGAACTTGGTGTTGTATGTACTGTATTCATTATAAATTTTCTTAAAAATAAAAACAAATTTTACTCCAATAATGTGATGGGTACCATCATACTAAAGTATTTAATTCTTAATCAATTTCTAATAGTCCCTTTATTTGGAGCCTGTCTTAGTTTCATCGTTTTATTTCTCTACGAAATGTTAACTATAAGAGATTTTACACCGGATGAATTCAACAACTTTTTTTCGGTGAAAGCTTTTTTCAAATTGATAAAATGCATATTCACAAAAGAAGACCACCACCCATAAAAATAACATTTGCTAATTATTTTTCTTCCCTCGATATGGGCCATTCTTTTGTAGAATTCACACGCAGGTTTAAGAATTTGACACGGAGTCAAAACCATGTGTGGCAAAGAGCGCCGGGAAACAAAATCGCCACCACCGCGGCGCAATCTGACTTCATCTTGTCAGCCCGACGCTTGACAGATACTGTAGTCTTCGTCAAATGAAGCATTCACGGACATTATAAGGAAACGGGTTAAACTAGGATATGTAAATGTTTCTTTGATAAAAGCACTTTAAATGACTTGTCAGCCTACAGATGTTCCTCTGACGAAAATGTCTCTCAAGCAACGAAAATTAAATTTAATGCTTGTATTACATTGAAAAGAAAGCAAAGTTTAAGTATTTTCTCCTCTCTTCCTTTTGAAAGTTCTTCTCATAAAAAGATGTTTTTTTATACTAATCGTTACCAAATTCAAAATTAAAACAACTATATTTGGCAACCAGGATATGACATTAAACACAAATAGATGTTTTCCTGCACTTTTTGCGTTTGAATTTGAGTTTATGCATGTGTCGATCCTGATATTCAAATATCCAAACGGTGTACGAGAAGTAAGACATGCCTCTGTCAGAAATTATCAATAAACTGATTCAGAGTTACATGTAACTGAGGAAGTACGATCTCGACGTCATCGTAGAACTATTATCTTGTTATCTTGTCGTACAATGCAAAAACATGCATGTAACAAAAACTGTACATGAATCAAACGGTTCCTGACATACATACTCAAATAGTAGTCACCTCCATGGATGGATAATGTTATGTGTAACTTTTTATGTAATATTGAATTTACTCTTTTTCACATGTCAAAGTTTAACATAGACAGTGACCTTTCTTCTTTGTCCACCATTGAAGGTCGCCTACCACATGTTGCCTATCGGTTAAGGTCTTAAAATGCATTCTGAGACACTGCAGTAAAACAACAGAGGTTATGATAATGAGATGTGCCATTTAGATAGCGCGGGAACCTGCACGGGTGGGACTGGTGCATTGTGGGGGATTTGCGTGACATGTTCTTTATCGACGTCGTAAATCTCAAAACATGCACAGTGATGGACAGGGTTATCTGGACGAATCACAGCAGACCAAAATTGAGCCCTAACCGGGCGCAGTACGCTTTGTCAAACAGATATAATGCATGATTCGGAGCTTCCATCCCAGCCACTGATTCTGAAAGACAAACGACACATACTAACATCTCGTGTTGCGCATGCAGGCAGTAATTATTTCCTTATCTGACCTAAAATAATCAAAGACGTTTTGCTGAACTCATGTTTAATTTGTCAAGTATGCAATAAAATGTCGGTTCTAGTTAGGAGAAATTGATAGGGAGAGAACTTGTATTTGTTGATTTTTCTATACTTTTACACCTAAATATTAATACATTGATATAAGAATAAAGAATAAACGCAACAAATATAATTTCATCCGCATTCTTATAACGGAATTAAAACTATGATACAACAAACGAAGGCTCTTTGATAGATATATGCAATGCATGCCTTATATATATTTCTCTCTCTCTCTCAAGCATTTACTGGCCCTTTGCTTTCTCAGACGAGTGTTAGAGAAAACAATGGCGATAACACAAGTTAAAAGTGTGAGTTTAATATATATTATGCATTAAATTTAAAAGTTCTCATGAAATTTTCTTGTAATTTTGAAACAGTTTAAACAAGCTTCCAATCGTATGACCGATATATGAGGAGTACTTCAATTTGCAATTGCTTGTAATCTTATCTGAACCCGAGCACAGACAGACAAATGAAAACAAATAATTCCTGTAGAAAACTGCACAGTGTGGAACTTTCCATGTGCCAGAAAGAACCGTTTCTCATTAAACTCCATATTATATAATTTAAGCTAATTGAGAGTTTAAACGATTGCTGTTTGAACTTTACGATTTTTGAAAAAGGATATATAGATAAGATGATAAAAGAAAGGAAAAGAAAAACTCGGTGCAAAGCGTCTCTGTTTATTTTTCCGCAACAGAAAGTGTCTGTATCCTCCCAATCTTCTGCCTTTCTGGTGGACCCGACTGTCTCTAATGAGAGCAATAATGTCAATACTTCTGTACAGACAAAGGTTATCATAATATTCTCAGCAAAGATATAATAAAGCTATTGAATTCTAGTGCCATAAAAAATGTTGACATGCCGGCTTTGTGCGAACGCAACAAATTCCAACAAAGCTCTTGTACTTAGTCGCTCCGCTTCTAAGTGTGTCGACCGTCTTCTTGAAAAAAGTTAAAATTTCGGGGAGTTTTCTTGACTTAACCATGCTATTGAAACTAGAGCATACTTGAAAAGAAACTTTGGAATTTGCCCCCACACACCGTACATTATGTAACCCAAGGTTATCAAAAGGCTCAGTTTTGAGAAAAAAAGACTCAAGGCCAATACTCGGTGTTTGATCGAAGAGTCGGACTGTTTGGTTCTGGTTGTTGGAGTGGAATTGTTTGATCTTTGAGAAAACAGAAAAGGCAACAATTTACACAATGAAAAACAACCCTTTGATAATATATCACATGGAGCCATTGTCATACGGTTTCCACGAATCACTGTTTTTGTAATTTAGAAGAAGAATAAATCAACGAGGTTTTGTTTTGCATATTAATGTATCTTTAAAATGGCATATAGACGATCTGCTTTCGAAAAAAAATATTTCTGTCCAAATGATGTGAAATATCTTTACGCAGGAAAATGTGTTTCGTTCTATAAATCAAGATGCTTTACGCAATATAGTGGAATAAATCAGGATATTATATAACAGGCGTGCTAAATATACGTCGTTTTAATCTGCATGATAAGTGGCAAATAATGATTAACCTAATCCCGTGCATTCATTACACAGGTGGCGATTCTGTGTAGACACCGGATATCTTTCATGATCTATCTTCTTTTGTATGAAGTCTCGGGAAGATGCTTTGTGAATTCAGTTGCTCTTCAGCAAGATGGCTTATGTCACGGTGATGGCGCAGAATGACATATCTATATACCTATAAATATATACATGTACACATATTGCCAGTCAAATTAACGAGGTCGATGTTTAAAATGAGCATTGGAAATAATACAAGTGGAATCTTGGCAGAAGCCAATCTGCCGTGTGGGGTATGACATAGGCATTTCGTTGTTTATATTTACATGTATATTCTTACATCATAAATAAAGAGACTCTTAATGTTCTGGTGTACTCTAAAACTGAATTAGAAATGTAAAATATATACTATTTCAATGCTACAGACTATAGTATTGTATAAAGGAACAAAGAATCGAGTTTTTTGTACCCATCAGATGAATTTCAACCCTCTTTGTTCACAATGCACGATATTATTCTATCGGTGGGTTATTGTAGTATCTCCTTTCATTTTCTTCAAGGGACACAGATTCTAACCCCAAGACACCATAGAAAACTTTCACATCCCTTGCTTCGTAATCATGACTAAGCATAAATATTTATAACATGTATTTTATAAATGAAAAAAAATATTCATTGTCGGAAAATGATCCTGCTTTCTTAGACAATGTTCATTTCCTTATTTGTCTATACAGTAATGATATATCGCACTGCCATAACTCAAAACTGTATTTATGACTATTTCTATTCCTGAAATATGGTCTAAAACACTGTATGTAAGGGGTTTTTGTGCGTCTGAAGGCGAACGTAATTGATGAATTCACAGTCTAGGTACCACGACATCGACGCTTCCTTATAATGATGAGAACAGAACAGATTTTGTGTATTAAATGTCAGAATCATTGACATAATGACATGTGAAGAGCAAGAAAAAACCTTGGTAAGGATTTTCGGTTTTAATATGAAATTGATGGGCGAAGTAACAAATGCGGTGCAATAAAATTTAGAAAAGTGTTTAAAAAACCAAGAGAAATTGAAATCTATCGAGAATTTTTACCTCTGAAATATAAAAAAAATCTGTCAAACTTATGATATAATGTGAAACCGAAAGGAAATTTTTTCGCTAGTTTTGATTTAAAACTGGCTGTGATTGAAATTGAAATGAGAAGTTTAATACCTAGTAATATTTCATGAACGGAATTTAAAAAGAAACTGTATATATCAAATGCATTTGCATTTACTTAATGTGTTCCTAAGTAATAGACAAAATATACATGTGTGTAATTCGATGTAGTTTTCAATTTCCTCTAGGTGTATAAAATGTCCATTAGATTATTCAAAATATGAAGTGATGATTGATATTAAAGGACACATAATCCTCGGTCTTTCTTAAAGGAAAGTAGACCCCCAAAATTGTTAACAGTTTACCCTGGTGGCGAGGACCATTCTCATCAGTAACACTGACCCTAACGCTCATAGCTGACCCTGCACCCATAAACACAGGTAGACTTACAGGTGCTTAATCCCCCTGAACAAAATACAGAAATATACAGTGGACATGTTTTCTTTTCTCTATTTACGTTAATATTTTCTGCCCAGCAAGAGGTAAAGTATTTGTTTATCGTTTTCAATACACCCTGCTTCTATGCTCAATAGAGTGGCATAACTGATCCCAAGAAGATGCGCTGGCAGAGACAAATTTACATTTCTTTTGTCAATGCAATCGTAATCCCAGCGAAGGGGGCAAATAGTTTTCTTGGCGAGAGAAAGATAAAAAGTGCATTTTTCTTTTTTAATCCCAGAGTAATTTGGCGAAACATCTTGTGGTTTCAAAAGTCGTGTTAATATAATACGTTTAACCAATACCCGAGAAAAGGCATTGATGGGGTAATGATGTTTACAGCATAGAGATAGAGAGGCAAAGAAAAGCTTATTAGTTTGGATATACATGTATATAACGTCATGTATACACTGTAGGATCTTTGTAACAGTACAATTAACAGATGCGAAACACAGTACTCAGAACAATAAAAGAAAATAAGTCAAAAAATAATATATTGTTACATAAAAAATAGATTAAAGAAACCAATATGATTGGAAATCTTTTGTTGTGTCTTACCTTAATCGCCAAATACATTGACAATCTTTATGCTTGTGTCTGAGGCTCGTTCAGCCAACTACATGGTATAAGGAAATCCTCAAGCTTAATGCCACTTTCCCTTCCAAATCCTATTAAATATTTTAGATTGAAATTATTATTAAATCTAAATGAAAATTTTAAACTGATTTTTTTTGTCAGCTATAAACTTGCTGCCGTTTAGTCGTTATCGATACCCATTATATATTTCATACATGCAGCTGGTCATCTCTTTCTTACAATATCAATTAAAATATTTCAAACAATAAACTAAATAATTAATTTATTTCGATAAATTAATACATTATGAGAATGTATTTTTATTTTTAAATATAATAGAAATTCACTTTTTATGCAAAGCACTTCATAGTTTCCAAGTATAACGTAACTTCATTTCATTTTATCACCAAATTTTAATATACATGTATGATCGACTTCAGTATTCTAAGTGGATGTTTCGGCAGACTTTAATGTTTACACGGCATTTTCTGAATAATCATCAAATCACAAATGCCTGAAATGCCCTCAGAGATGAAAATATTAATAAAACACGGAAAATACACAATTATCAAAGTTTCTGGCGTCTAGGGTCTTTTGGGAAACAAAGGACATGGCATTTATAGCCTTGAAACATATGTTGGGTTGTTTCACACATTCATCATGTACAAATATTATAAATTACACGTTAAGTGTTATGCGTTTTGTTAGATTTTAATATCTTTATCATTATTATTGTTGAATACTGTGTGTGTGGTATATAATGAAAACTTAAAGTTTGGAGAGAGAGAGAGAGAGAGAGAGAGATTGAGAGAGATTGAGTGCAATGACTCTGGATATAGATGATAAATCACATCGATTATACATCGTACAAAAAGTCGGTGAATGAAGACCCATTCTATAGGTCGAGGTGTTATCTTCAGAAAAATGAAAATATGAATATTGTATACGTTTTCAGGGCACACATATTTTTTTTTAAATTGTTACATAATAGAATAAAAGCAAGAAATTTAAAAGCTCCTTGAAATGTCAACTTGAAGCACGAGGTAAGTAAAGGACACGGTGTTAACAAATGACTTTTATTTCATCAGCTATCACCATGCGTCTACACATTGAAGTATGTTTGTACCATGAAAAGAAAGAGCAACCTTTTAGTGAAACACAGAAGACAACTATACAGGAAAACATGTGTATGTCGCTCAGGAATATGACAGAGGCCAAAAGCTCTTAGGATTTGAGGTCACCAGAACATTTTCCGCCTCCTTTGTAGAAGAGCTAGTGCACCTTCCATTTACCACGTCCGTCTTTTTCAGCCACTGTGTGAAGGACGACTTGAAACGAAAAATTCGTTGAAAAAAATATGTTTTACAACCTTTTTTGTCAATACACATGGTAAAATACCGTCAATGGGGTTGTGTTTTGTCTATTTTTATGCATACAAATAATACGCCTCGACCAACCCTTTTACATGGTCAATCAAAGACAAAAGACATATTTCATTTCCTATAAAAATCACCAGCATTTGTACTGATATTTTAGTGAAATTAAAAAAAAAGAAAATTAAATTTTTGTACAACCCTCTCCCCTCCAATAAAATAAGATTAACTGATATTCCGTCGTGAACAGTTTTAAAATCTAAATTTTCATCTGTTTAACGGCGTGCGTAGCAGATGGACAATGGTATCCTATGTCCAATAGACAATATGTTCCCATATTAAGTTAATTACTTTCATTTAAGGGGAGCGATCTCGGATTGTATACGTGTAAACACGTTTGGCATGAACTTCGACCTATCCAGTATGGGTCTCTGTTTAGGGCGAGGGAAAAGTACCAGAAGATGCTGTACTGTGTTTGCTTATACAGGTGATACTAAGAATTTAGCTATTTGCAACATTAACCATTGCAATCATTTTCTTAGGTTATTAGCCTGTTCCATCATCACGAGTATTATTTTTGTGTGTAATGTAGCATGCGACTTGTATAAATGACTCCCAGCAACCTTTGACAATCGCAAACAAATATCAAATTCTCTGAATTACAGTACAGTTTGCGATGAGTTGTGTATGTCTCGATAGATCATTTTTTAACTGAAACTTTATGCCTTAAAATGCAGGCGTTTTGATTTTTATCACGAATCAGAAGATATTTATACGAAGTAACAAAGCAAACAACATTTCTAAGTGTGAACAATGTACATTGTAATTTTCCTGAGAATTTTGCAAGATTTCACCTTTATTTTCAGACAAAAAAGAATTCAATTGTGGAAGGCCTTGTCCCTAGGTTCAAAAACTGATGTGTCCAGTCCCATTTAAGAGCATTAGAATTAAAGCACGGCCCTGCATTGTCCAAAGCGTTGAATTGAATTAAAACGTGTGTTATCTGTCTGCATGGAGTGGTTTACTGACCACGGGGTGCGTGATTTGACAGTTTTAAATTTTTGAGCTAATGGTGACATGCATTCCAACTGTCTCTTGATGGAGGGTTGGGAAGTGTGTGAAGTCTTATTAAATCTCAAGATTCGCTCCGCTGATAAATAAAATTGGTCTATTTCTACAAATTTATGAGGCTTTTAATGATATTTGTAAAAACGATATCGCTTCATCATCATAAAACCCCCGCAGAATAGAATTATGCTTGTATTTATATCAGAAATGTTATGGACGCCGCCGTATTTGTAACACATAAAATGCCAGCAATCAAAATCCCTAACGAACAGAAGAACATGTAGGATTCCAGCAGGTTTTACACTATATCGCAATATTTGTCTTCTTCCTAAGCGAATTAAATGAATCTCAGTCTTTGTCATTTATTCCTTATTCAAACAAAATACAAAAACGTGGTTCGTGTTTTTAAAAACTCTTCAATATTATCAAAAAGTGCACCACGAGAGGCTAAAATCTTACCCCCTAAAAGAGGGTTTCATTAGCATGTGTAGATAACTATTAAAAAAATATTATTCGTATGTCTATCTATGTCTGTATTTACTCAGATTCAATAACAAAAATGTGTCGCCCTGGGCCGGTGAAATTGATACGGACTAGGTAATCCGACTATAAGAATTTGAACCAACGAGAGCTTGACTGACCCTTTTTCTATTTGTCAACCGAATCTTCCACGATAAAGAGAGAAAATGGTTCTTTTTATTAGTCATTAAAAGATACTTTCCTTATATTTTCATTAAAAGATATGTTATATCTTTTTGGAATTATGAAAAGATATACATTTTTTTTAACAAGACGTTAATGCTAAAAATTAAGATTAAAAATATATGCAAAAATGGTCTAATTGTTTATTCTACCTTTTGATACAATTTTTCATTATAAGCTTCATTTCACAAAACTTGACTTCCAGTAGTAAAAAGCAACAAGTATTGTAACAATAGATGACACATTTAAGATCAAATGGTATGCGGGGCTGGCCTGACATCAAGTTATTTGGTTTGGCCTCATCTCTCGTCCCCTCAGTCATCTCCGGCCTGCCTACCCCCCAATGATATCAGATAGCGAAATTTGTTTAAGATTAACCCAAAAATAGTCGAGACATGATTAATATATTTTAAAATCTAGCCGCAAGCACCGGTCAACTCAGCGGAAGAGCCTATTGTCCGAGGCCGTGTTTTGTGTCCAAGTATGGACATGTGCGCCGAGGTGGGGGTATTATCTCGATCTTGATAAAGAACGAAGTGTCCGGTGTATAATATACGTTAAATATAAATATGTTGGAGACATAGCCGAGTTATTAATCCAAACTGACACCTTTTGACACCAAATGGTACATTTTAATTGATGTAGGCGACCCTCCATTAAGAAAATATCTCTTTTTTTTAAACTTTCTTGTTTTCCTTAACCTAATTCTTAAAAACGAACAGTAAACAACGTAAACAATCTGAACAATGCCCCAAAAGACAACAGAGCAAACACAAGAAATATGTTAATGCTATCACGCCAAGACTCCCTTTGTTTCATTTATTATGTAAATATCAAAAAGGCACTTAAACCTCTTCCTTTTTTTTCTTAAAGCATTTGCGTGTTTTAAAATTTTTGTTGCCGTTATACATCTCTGAAGCTGATGTGATTTCATTTTAAAATGTCGGCGCGTCAGCTTTGATCTGAAAGAGGTCACAACCTCTCGGGGGGAAATCACGATAGAAATTTGTTTTACATATATAATTACATGTTACTGATTTTCTAATATGACATTTTCCGGAAATATCACAAGCCACAAATCGTATCAATTGGACAAAATTATATATATCACCTGGGACATTTTTGCGAAATGAAATGGCCGGGTCCACAACCTTGAAGATATTTTATATCCAAAACAAACCTTATGGGAGAAAATGAAAGTTCTGTTAAAGGACAGCACTGTATCACTCGTCATATTACCATTTCTAGCTCGTAAATCACACATTTTCAAGTGATCTGCATCTCTAATGAATGTTATGATAATTAGCGTCGTGTGGTATAATTATTAGAGAAATGTCTGCTTTTAATTATTTTTGGTCAAGCTTTCTCGACTATTGGAACTGGCTGTCAGATAGTTCTCGCTTTGCAACTTTCATTGTCTTTAATTAATTAATCTTAATTGAACCAAGTATTTATTATTCTTGTGACAAATATCAAAAATGCATAGCCTTGCTGTGAAGTAATTTTTATTTATGACATGTACGTCGTTTTAGACGTTTCATGAACACACCCAAATTTTTGTTGAAATAAAAAACCGCGGCAATCTATAGCGTACAGCGCGGTTGTTGATGCTCCAGACTTTGCGGTGTGGGGTAGAATTACCACGGATCTGGTACACGAAAAACATTATTATCTCCAGAATACACCACGCAGGTTTAAACCAAATAAGATAATATAAACAGTAGCTTATCGTTGAGATTAATGAAGTCACGTGTGTCACATATACGTCCGGGGGCTTAGCATTTGTGTATTAGAATCACCACCCCACTATTTTTTTTTAAGGCTGTTAATGCTAAAATTAATTTCGAGTGTTGTAAAATCGGAATTAAGGAATATCTAATAAATTTTATTTCTGCATGAATTGGATCTAAAAAATATTGAGAACGCATTTTTATGTGAAAAAGGAGTTGGTATTAGTTACTTACATAAAGCATCAGTTTTTAAAAAAAAAGAAGCGGAAACTTATATTTATAAATGAGCTATTTAGGCGCTATTTGTTTCAGAAAAATAACTTGTTTTCGGGATAGGAAATGTATCACCTTAAAAAACATGAGTGTATTGTTGTTATTTCTCAATAAACGTAGAGTTTCGTGTGCCATGCATGGCTCAATGCGATCTATCATTTCCGCTAATAAGTTTAGAATTTCTCAGACAATTATTTTGAATAAATCGAACAGTTAGCAAAAGGAAGTGACGTATCTCAAATTAAACAAGCGTAGGCGCGTCAAGTCCGTATAAATAGTTATTATGGTACGAATTTAACCCTTTATTATTTATGACCGAAAGATGATACTTCAGTCCGATTATAACATTCCATATTTGTTTTTAATTAGACTAATTAATGGAGTATCACATATTCAATAAACAAGAACAAAAAAGAGCACACAAATGCGGATTTAAAAAGTCATACTCCGGTTCTGAGCCGAACACGATATCTATGAAATTCATCAGACAGGAAATAGCACCGTCCAAGCGTCCAGGCGACGTAGATCGTCTGATCAGCGATGTGGGTCCTAGTTATTAATAATTATTAATTGGTCTCTATACTTTTCAATCTTTATAACATGCATTGATTTGATACCACAAGGAAATACCAGACGGTACATGATATGCAGATAAAAAGATAATTAAATGAAAAAAAATTAAAAACCAGGTCGACGATCACAGACTGACTCGGGCTGGCATGCCTTTATTAAATATTAAAGCGAACATAACTTCAAATATTAATAAAACAATTCATAGGATCAATATGAGTACTTTGTTTACAATTTACGTAATAACCATGTCTCTAGATTATCGATCTGGGGGTATTGGATTGAAATGACTGTCTCGTGTCTGTTCAAAAAGGTAACCTCTTCATAACTTTTGATCCTTTCAAATTCTTGAGGCAACCTTATAAACTCGGACAGCGCCACTGGTATGAGCGTCGCTGATCAGGATACACAGGGTACAGGGTATGAACCTTGGTCGCGACAAACTTCAGTTCTGAACATGTTCCTAAACCTACCGTTATACGACAACATTTACTTTAGAAGATTAGAGGTAAACTAAGTACATGTATGTATTTTAAAGCGGATGTTTTTGAAACATGTTAGGTCCTAAAAAAGTAATTACCGCGTCACAACATCGCATCGCCAATGCTTTAGGTCCAAATCAATCGACGTTTAGGCAATGTGATTGAAACCCTTTGGATTCAAATGACAATTGGACACTATTTTTCAATAAAAATGTAGTCGTCCGTTTAGGTTTTCGCATTTACATATTTTGTTGTGTTTATGTATAATTTCCATACTTATTTCATCACAGTTGGTACAGATAGGCCAATGAAACACGAGCATGCACCGCTTCAGTGATGGATTACCAAACACAAAGAAGATTCGGCAAACGTGCAAAGGTACACGTCAAAGATGACAGACACGTCTCAGTGCACTTTAAGAATAAAAAAGGGGTAATTTTAAAATATCCTCAAACTTTCCTTTATATTAAAACATAACAAATGTCAACTAAAGTAAATGTACGTTGGCCAGTATGTTTTACGTGCATCAAAACTACTGTCTCGTGCTCACAAAAAAAGGTTTCAAAACTTTGATTACATGTACAGTGTAGTTGGGACAAATTTTCCTTCGGTAAATAAGGATGATAATGCATTTGGCAAATTAAATTACCTTAAATAAATAGCTTACATGAAACTATCCATACATTCTCCAAATTTCGATATAAACAATTAAAATTTCACATGTATAAATATCTATGAGTTTGTAACCAGTTTGTACAAAGTTTGTAACCATAGTTTTTAAAACCTCCAATACATGTATTGTCCAAGTCAGTAGGAAAAATTACTACCACTCCGTTGCAAATTAATTTCTTTCAATTTTGTTTACCTACAGATGACGTATTGTTCTATAAAACACCGACATGTCGCTTTGACCCCAATTTGCATTAATTTTATCAGATGTCCTGGTATAAAAAATATACGGTTTGATGTTGGATTTTTGACAAGTGTAATGGGCCCACGTATCATGTAACCTTTCTCATGTATTCGCTGCTTCTGGAATGAATTGCTATAAAGTCTCCACCCTCTACTGTCCTCAGGTCGGGTAGCAATGTGGTTAAACATTGCAAAAACATAGGAAACTTGGCGAGCACATGTTTATGAGGAGCTGAGTATGGTATCTCTGCGAATAAGATATTTAATATACCAGAATTTCATTTACATAATTATGCTTAGAATGAGGTTGTAATGCGATCAATAATTATAACTTCGCCATTTAATTTGCCAGGGAAGAATAAGGTTCGTGAATTATCATTTAAGGGTAAGCCGAGAAGGGAAATATTTGAGGAGATAGATATTTGATACAAAATTCTTTAGATGCTGTGTCAAATGGTGTCTGACTCGAAAAGAAACCCTGGTCATATTATATCATCTTCAATATTTCTTCAGAGGGGACAATTTATAGAATTTCATATCAGATTTACATAAAATATATTTTTACCAAAAAAAAAAATTGTCAGCGAAAATCATTCTCACAAATCAAAATTGTGCATTTTGTCAGATTCCAAATACAAATGTCATTTTCTTGACACACAAGCGAATATACATGTACATATTACAGTATCCTTTGTTACTCGTTTTCAATTATAGTCCTTTGTCTATATCAAGTACACATTAATTAAATTCATTATTTCATGTCAAAAATGCTTTTTTTTCTTCATTTACTTAACGGTTCAGATACGAGAAACACATATACCGGAAAATGATATAGATATAAATACGGACAGCCATGTTGGCGTTACCCCTCCATCTTACAATTTAGAGCACTCTGGTATGTGATGTACTCCTTTGTTTTGAAACTGCGACAAATCTAATGCGGTTAATCTAAAGTTTTTACTCAACAGATGACATAATGATTAAGCGTGACCTACATGACAAAATCTTGAATAATGACGGCTCTCAATTAGACGATCTTTTTATTAACATTTCAGGGTTCCGAGAAACAGAATAATTTATACCTATTCATGTACTTAAGTTTAGTTATATGTAATACTGCAGTATTCTGATATCTTCTTTACATGTGTGTACGAGTTGTTTTATATTTTGGAAAAAAAAAAATTGATAAAAGTTGCAGTGTTAAAGATTTAAGATAACATATTTGCCAATTTTACATGTATACATACATATATGTTTTTAAACGTGCACACTAAAACCTAGCAAGGATTTTAAAATACGTATGTGTATGTTTCGTACAACACGTTCTTTTTTCCAAGTCACTAAGCGACCTTCTTCAAGAATATGGAGCAAAAGGGAGGAGTAATTGTTTTTTAATACTAGCAATAAGTCAAAAGATTCCTAAATCCCCCTTGATAAGCCAGAAAAACTATCTACTTGTCAACTCGTATCAATCTCACGCGATCCTGATTTTTATTTCATTCTTCACCCTTCTCAAGTTCAAGCTAGTCTATAAATTTATCAGAAAATTTAAAACAGTGCTTTTTACGAGCGTGTGACAAGGACCTATGGATTGTACTCCATGTATCTTAACCCAATGCTGACCCAATTAAGATCATGTGGCACTAACTATGAGGCATGCCCCTTTTGTTTTAATGATATTACAGCGAAATACGATATAAAGTCCAAACCGGCCCACCCATTCAAACTAAGATAACATAGGGATGAAACAGTACAAACGTATGGAGTCTCGGAGCATTCTATCCTGGGTCCTTTTACAGAGACGAGTAAATGAAAAGGAAAATTGTATGACAAACGTGATAAACTAATCAACATTACGGACCACGCCATAAGGAAAGTCCCAGAGACTTCATCATTTGTAGGATGCAATGTACTAGAGCATCGGCCTTTTAAATTTCTTCACTGAGAAATACGAAATCTGAGCTGTTCTTGGTAGGCTATGTATTTTTGTAAAAACCAATCTGTGATCTTTACTGCATTTCTGTCAAGGCATACTTTTCATATTTACCGGGCACACAGCACTGTAATAACGTTCCACTGGTTCGAACCATGATGGTTAGCAATAGTGTTGCCGGTCAATGTTTAAACATGCATATTTTTCAAAAAGTGTACCTCTTCCTGAAACGTCTATTGATATAAAACACGTCGACTTGTAATAGTTACTTGAATTGGCATATCGGAAACTTGACGGAAGCGTTAAATGACGGCTTAACGTCATAGAATACGTGTACAGTAGCGCTTACGTCACAGAGGGCACCTGCTTTATATTTCAACGTTAGACAGATGTGTCTTTTTCTAGTGAAGAGGATTTCCGAGTACGATTCACTTCACACAATCTTGGCTAAAACACGCAATTTTCAGGATGATAACTAATTGTTACCCAATAAACACCAGAGAAGACAATGGCGGTACATTTATTTTAATGCAAGGGTCGGCGTCGAGTGTTTACCCGCTCTGTGCCAAAGACCCCCCTGTTTTTCTTGATGAGAAATCGAAATGTGTTTCCAATATGATTTAGGTTGTTTAATCTCATTGCAGAACATTATGTAAGCAAAAGTCTGCACCAGAAACCATCTTTGCGTATCTTCAGCGGCCTTTGCGGCTTATCTGCCGACAATAAAAATTGAATGTAAGAGGTTTCGTACAATAGGGTAGTGTGCACTATCAAAATAAGACGACTGAACCACGCCCGGCAAGACTCGATGAACCGAGGGACTCTCATAACAAATCTCTGCAAAAGCGACATGTTTTGAAAATTGTCTGACCCAGTTCATCGAGATTAGCAGGGAACGTATAGACCGGGATTAGATTATTTTTTGTCAGTTGACAAAATTGAAATTGAGAACTTCTTTCCTCCCAAATGAGAGAGAGAGAGATGAGAGAGAGAAAGAGAGAGTTATAGTCATCAGAATGAAAATTACACACAATAAAGCATTAAAAAACATGTTAACATTTTATTTAGATTTTATAACAAAAAATAATAACAGTCTGAATTTTCTATCAGTTCGAATGGTATCTATATTGGTTTGTATTAGTTACATTGGTCAACAATGTTCTTTTACAGTAAGAAATTCTAATTTAATTTTGTACAAGATTATTTTTGTTTGCCAACAGAATAGAAGAACTGTACAAAGAGGTGTACGTATCAAATTATATTTGAATTAAGAGATTACTGACTCCAAATTCATAAACAGATATACACAATTAAACCATACATAAATATCTAAGTCTGCATGGAAATTGATCTGTATTTTTGTATGAGAAATATCTTTTCTCTATATACATGTATATTCAGTATATATCATATCCGAGAAAGATATTATAAATAAATTTTGCTTGGAGCTTCATATAAACACATATGCTCATGCTTGCGACCAATCTAATAATAGAGTAATGTGTCTACATGTAAATACAATAAAAACAAATTGGTATACAATATGAAACAAAGTAGCAAAGTCAGTTGGCAGTATGGCTTATTTATATTCAAATGAAATACTGTTCTCAAATCACGACGTAATTTGAAATTGGCTACCATTAACTGTTATACATGTAATTCCACTACAGAAAACGACCACAATGGCGAAGATTTAAAATCAAGACTGAACACAACAGATTGGGATTTTATACGAAACGGCGAAAACCTAGTCTAGTTGGAAGCGTTTAAGAGAATTCAAAAATTTAAGGAATTAAGTTTGCATAATCCCGTATCGTTTGGAAAAAACATCACACGGCACTACACACCTATTTCAACTTAGTCTAAAGTAGCCACTGTTTCGTAGTCGTAGGAAATTAACATAATTTCTTGATTTTTAAATAAGTATGATAACGTAATCGTGGACAAGTGTTATTATGCCAAACAATAAGACCCTGAACTTACAAAACAAAACAATGAGTCCGTAGCATAGATAACTCATACCCCCCAAAAAATCGCAGCCGATTTCTTCTTCATCAGTATACCTGTCATCAATATCTATTTCAGCTTACAATAAATGACATAAATAACATTAATATGAAATGATTTACAGAAAATTTACAAAAATAACTCACAGACAAAATATTTTACATACGGTTATTAGTACAATACAGAGTAACTGCTTTCTTGATTCTGCGACTTTATACTGTCAGATATATAGTTTTACATTTCATACATCCATGCGTTTATTTCTTGAACAACACCATAGAATATAGAGAAATGGGCTTCTGTAAAATCAGAATATCTATAGTTCATGCCCGGTATTTCTATATCAATTTAATACGTCATGACTGGCCATTCCCGAAAGAAAGTCAACACACAATGCGAATTCTGCGATATCACATGACGTCATCACGTGACCTCATAGAAAGGTCAAGCGTTCAGATCACTTCTGCGAGTGTTTCTTTTGTAAACTACATGACGTATCGTACATAAACCGTCACTGGTTTTTTTCTTGTGCTTTTGCTGAATACTTTGTACGGATTTCACGACAAATTATTGAGGTCGTCTTCAAAGTCTGAAAACAAAATCACAGCAAACAGTTTTTTTATCAATAATTTGTCGTATGCACGTTTATCAGTGGATTAACTAATCCGGAGTGGTTAGTGAATCCAACATCCAGGGCAGTTTCAGAGGCATCACACACAATCCATATTTTTGGCATACACATGTAATGATATACTGTACGAAAATGTGGCGAAATACACAACACTGCCTGGCACTTGTACCCGTTTTGTTTTGGTTTATGATAAATATGTAACAGTCACATGAAATATACATAAATATCACGCATACACGAGAACTTCACACAAAACGGCGCTAAAGAGTCTGCTCCAGCTATTGTGGCTCCCCCAGGCCTCCACAAGAACGTAGCGGCCCTTCTGTGGTCGGACGCATTGTACGTGAATTTTATGTGATAATAAAGCACCATTTAGTTTGGAAACGTAGCCACACATGTTCCCTGATACACTAGAGGCATCCTCTGCCTTAGATTTATTGTCTACATATATCACCAATCTGTCCAGATTGTTTAAGTAGTCCTTCATAGCTGTTCCTTCTGAAATACAAAATAATGCAATAAATTAATCAGAGAATTTGTTTTCTCGAGGCCAACAAAAGAACAAAAAAAGAAAACCATAATCTGACCCTGTTTTAAAATCTATACTGACCTTTAACCATTTGACCTTCTGACTCTTGCCATGTATAAATTATAATGCCCGAGACTGAGGTCTTTGCGCCAAGGTCAACGGTCCAGACAGGGGTGTCCCCGTACAGATTGTCCAGTATTGTGCAGGCATGGAGATCGAAATCGATTTTCCCATCCACGGCTTTGTCGGGGTGTCCTCGATCTATTTTCGGGGAGACATGTCTTTTCTTTGGATTTTTGCCATTGATCCATGCCTCTTTCTTGTAAGCCAGATTTTCAACTGTTAAAAATGAATAAATGGTATTGGTAGGATTATTTTTGCAGTTGCATCATATACATCAAAAGTATTTTTTCTAAATAGAGGTTGACTTTTCTCACGGAATTTCGTTAAATCAATCCCACTTACCACACGGGGTATCATCATTAACACGCATGAAAGACTCGCCACAATTTCCAGCTGGAAAAAATGGAAACAAGGTTAGTAATTTATGCAAAGAAAATGAAATGTATGCAGCGATTTACATTTTTATTAACCAGAACAGTATGAAAACTGTAGGAGATTCACACCTGTATGAGGACATCCAAGAAGGCCGGCACGCATGCTTATTTTGCCGTTCCATTCCAGAGGATGAAATCGAATGAACCGCGCCACAAATGGGGAGTTGATGTAGTGAACTCGTACAGTGTCCTTGTCATTGTTGCCACCGAAAAGCTAAAATAATCGTAACAGAAATAGCAATGAAAGTCTCTGTAAACAAGTACACCTAGGCGTGTTGTGGGATGTCGTGCAAGCTACTTCCGGTTTGTACCATGCTGCAATCCAAACCGTATCATAGATATATAACAGTGCGCAATGCATATAAGATCTGCTTAATATAGCGGTTTATTAGAATCAATTATGTTAATTTAGATTTAAGAATAGATAAATATACAAATTAAAGATTGCATGCATGCAGAATTTATCCTCATATTAATGTTATATCTTGTTAATCATTCGGGTTATTCATAAGACATGTTAGATTGTTAACGCAGATGTGTTAGACATAATATTTTTCATACACGTTCTTTAAATATTAAACTCGTGAGCTTCCAATTAGTAAATAATCAACCCTGCAAAAAATAGTCTCATCGTGCAAGTGCATTGTTTGCGCATGCTCGTTCCAAACAAATAATTCAAACAGAACCTTTCTTTCAAAATTACATGACAAAGATATATATAAGAATGTGATTCCTCAAACATATTTGCATTAGAATTTTTTAGAAGTCTGTTCCTAAAATTGAAAATAAAATCAGAGAGATCATATGTTGAAGAATCACGTAACAACTTCCGATTATATAGAGTAGCAGTAATTGCGAAGCTTGCTTGCTTGCGAACTTCGCTAATGCAGGTCGCATAATCAGCAGCTCTTATACAACGCGTGTTGTATAGACTGTAACCAATGCATGCTAACTGTCATGCTAAAGTCTGCAGCTGATAGTTTGCACCCTACCATAGTTTTACTAGCGTAGTCAGCAATATGCAAAGATCTAGCCATCTAAGTCACAACCATCAAAACGAGGCTAACCTAATAATCCGCTAACTGGTGCTCTGCTTTTTGGCTTCTTGCGCAGCCGCTTTGCAACGTTGTGAATTGAATTGCCTCGCAACAAAGAGCAGAGTACCAGTCAAACAATTTGTGTTGCTATTCGCACAACAGTGATTATTAGATTAGATTAGGATTTGGTTGCTCGCTAGGACAATTAAAAAAAACAGGAAAACAAGAAACAACGCCACCTTTCGGTTAGTTCTTACCAGGCCGTCGTCTGTATAAATGTCAGGTATTAATTGCGCAGTGGTTCTATTGAACAGTGGGTTCCATAACCATGGATTTTGAGGCTACAACAAAGAGTTTGTCAGGATATGATGAGTAAATAATCAACCAAAAACAAGAAAAGAGAAGACTTACACACACGGGTATATATCCCTAAATTAGTCTATCTCTCTAACTTTATAAAGAAGGTTAATAAAATTCATTTATATATTTACATGTTTATTGTCAGAAATATTTTTGAACCGTGTGTGTAAATCAGACAGGTGTTAAAATGAAAACTAAAACTGTTTAATGCTTAAACCCGTTGAGAAGGAGATCGCAGTGTTTAATATTATGGAAACAGACGGAAGTTGAGTTTGTTACGCGCATGTCGCATCGCTTACTTCCTTTGCATTGAAGTATTGTACCTTTTCTGTATTGTATATTGAAGCAAAGCAAAGTTTAACTGAGGTAAAGTTACTTCATGTTAATGTTTTCATACAGCAATACACTGCATGAATTTTCTGAAAGCGAAAAGGGGAATTATAAAAAACGTGGATACAAATATAGAACGTTAGTTTTTCCCACAAGGCCAGGGGAATACATAAAGGCGATGGAGAACAAATATTTACACCAAAAGGTGGTAATATGTTTACAAAAGCCGTGAAAAACCAAAATCATAAACATAACCAAAACTTAAAATCAGAAGCATAGGTGCATGTGTTATATCTAATAACTCTTCTCCTTGTAGCTCCGTTACTAACAGCTTGGAATTCCATGTAGCATCAAAGCATTCTTAAAAACATATGTATTAAAAATAACACTAGAATTTCCCTCGATGATTTCTGTCACGGATTCTTATAACATCTGCTCAATAATTTGTACCTTAGTTTCTGAGTTATAAAAATTCATAACAAGCACCTGCATGTTCAACACCCTCAAAGTTCTGAGCTGACATCAGAACACATGTAAAGCATAACAACACAATCGGTGGGTGGACTTACCCGAGGGTCCACGCTGTGGGCATCCTTATATTGATACCATCTCTGTGTATCGTTGCTGTAGGAGATCTTGAATCTGGTAACCCAGTGCTTCTTTTTGCTGTCCCCTCGCCCCTTGGTCATGACGCCAGTGATAAGGGTCGGCGGACCAACGTCGATTTGTAACCATTGGTTCACTATTGAAAGACGGGAAAATATTCGTGATTTTGTTATTTTAATTTTGAAAAATATCCTTATGTTATTAATTTTATTTTGTAAGAAAAATAAACAGTCCTGTGGAATTTCAAAATTGTTATTCCGATATAAGGTCGCATATCTAGAGCTGCGAAATATTTTTGGCCACAAAGTTAAAAGTTCACGAGGAGGTCTGTCCATTGAAATGCAAGAATTCTATTGCTAGTTTAATGAACTCCTAAACCCCTCTATAACATTAAGGTATTATGTTCCACCATCAACCGACAGTTAAGGTGACAATGCTGGGTCGGAGAGCTAAATATACCCGTCAGATACTGGGAATATATTTCTGCAAAATGCTCTTTCTGACCCCCAGGGAAATTTTGGTCTGAATTCTGCAAATCCCTTTTATATTGGTGCAAAAGCAAAATTTCGGTTGAAAATGCATATGCTAAGACGACTTTTGAGCGAGATTGACAAACATATGGAATCTTTCTCATCGCAAAATTTATCAAAATTTAGATAACAAAAAATAAGGGCCTTTACATTTTAATGCCTCTCGTGTTGGACCACCACTTGGTATGGAATATGATTATATACCTCGCTAAGCAATTGCTATTCTTCGGGCTATCAGCCAATCTAAGAAGGATCATTTCGCCTTACACAATAGGAAATCGACATTCGGGGGCTGGCGAGTCACTAATACAATCTTGCGGTCACAACTGTATCGAAATCAGATCGGAAAACTTTGATTTTTGACAGACTGTTTCTATTCATATCATAAGAATGTTGTCGGGTATTCCTATCTCAGTCTTGGTGGGTTTTTCACTGGGAGGTTCCCGTAAATGACATTTCCTACGTATATATATATTTTTATCATGTATAAAGGGTCAAAGATGAAGAGAAAGATTGTAATTTGGTTTAAGAAAGCTTTCCTAGTATACAAATATATAAGCACCATTGTTTCTCTTTGCACACCAGCCCTTCTTGCTCAAGATGTTCCCATCCTCGGGTTGACACGAGTCCTTTCTTTTGTTCTTTCCGTTGGAGGATGTCGTAATTCTTCCGTATGGAGGAAGACCGATGCTTTCTTTGCATACTGTTGAGCCGAAGATAAAAAATACAGAGATGTTAATATACAGTACAAAGAAATGACAATAAAAAGGGTTGAACTATAAAAAAAATCCAGCAATCAGCTGTGTGGTGAGATTTCAAATGATTTGATTGCTCTTACACTGGCATCCTAGAATTTCTACCCTCATGCTGGGGTGCCTGTGCCAGTGGACCGTGTGGAACTTGATGTAGCGAGCGATGATTGGCCGGTCCAGGTACGTGTGTTTGACGGAGTAGGCATCGGTGTTGCCTTCAAAAACCTACAGTACAGAGAAGAGACATCTATTAAAAGAAGTGAATTAAACTCCGTCTCAAATGCTCCAACTCAATTAATTCTCCCTATTAGTATGGCGGAGGCCTGCAGGGACAAAGTGTCATAAATAAAAAGTAAATGGTTCAAATAAACTGACTGGAAGGAGAGACTGCTGAACTTTTATTTCGTTCTTTTGTTTGTAAACGTAGAAATTGCCAAATCTCATTGATCATATTCCGCTAGCTCAGACGCTAGCGGGTTTAACAGTGAAAATCATGTTCAATCTTGACTTTAATAGGGGGTTCTATTTGTATCTTTGCGTGAAGCCTATTTATCATTTTGATAAAGGTACATAAAATCAGCTGATTCGTAATTCGGAGTCTGATTTTACAAGATGACATATCAGATATTTACAAGATGGATGCAGAGAACTCAAAACAATTCATGCATTTCCCACCGAAAGAATTAATCTACATGTATAATTGTGTAGCTACCCTGTGATTGCTGTATTGGTCGGTAACATAAAGTTCATTATAGTCGTCCATGCTGTACGACACTTTGAATGACGTCACCCATTCTTTGCCGTCACCACGTCCCTGCGTCATCACTCCGGTTACCTGCAGACGAAAGCACAAGTTTGTTGACACAAACACACAAAAGTACCATGTTAAAAAAGATTCAATATATCTGACTAAATATAGAAAAACATATCGATTCATCATTGTTCGTATATGTAGTTTTATTTGCATTAACGTTATGGTGTAACTTTTATTAAATAGCGCAAGTATCCAGTCGGGCCCCTATTCAATGTACCAGGCTAACGTTGTACATAGTATTTGACATTTTGAAGTACGCAAGGTGGAGATGACATTGACTATCAAATTACAAGTGCGGGTTACTAAATGCATAGCCACGAGTCGGTACAGTTGTACAGTAAAATCACGGCCCATTATGTAGTATCGTTTTGGCAGGCATATTACCAAGGCGAGCCACACCCTGGAATTAAGAGTCCACGGACGTGTTATAACACTCAGAAATGTTCCTACAAAGGGTGTTAAATTTGAAGCAAAATGTTTTGAATACATTACATGGCGCCTGGATGTCTTAAGAATCCGTAAATATATACATGTAGTTGGTATTTTTAAAAACTTATTTTAACATTTGAATGCACCGTAGTTTTATGTATGTAATTCACAAATCTTTTGAAGCTGAGCCAACGAAATGCACAATCGTGTAAGAGTATTTAATAAACTTGAATAAGAGATTCATTTTTAAAGAAGTGTCGATCTTTCATAACAATTTATAAAACTCTTCCTTCTCTCTTAGACAGCTGTATGTTCGGATCACCTGTCCTGTATTCCTACGCGGCTTGCGGATGCCATTCGGTCATTAGGCGTCGAGTATTTGGTAGTAAGTTGTGATAATTACATTATGAAAGTAAGTTTATGTGTAAGTCTATTGATTAAATATCAGGTGGTGGAAAATTAATGGCACCATTACTTATCATTAAGCAGTGGTCTGAGTGTTTACTTCAGATAAATTCAGACTATCTTTCCCATTTCCTCAGAGATCGGTCTGACTGTTGGAATGGTACATTGTTATCACCTCGTATTCTGGTGTCAAAGTTAATGCCTAGCTTACATCCACCCAATTTTCCTACATTTCAATTCAAAGATAGATATATCGAGGCAATGAAAACATTGCGTAACTAGTCTTATTATCAATATTTACACCTTTAAAAGGCAGCATCCTCGGGGTTAAGCGTATTAAGAAAAAGAAAAGCAAAGTCGTAACGCGGCAAGGCACCACCGTATACAAAACTCTAGAAGCATATCTTTCGTATTGAAAATGTCAACATAGTTACATAGCTGGAGCAGCTGATACGGGGTGATAATTTAATTATCATCGTCAACAACAGCGGGACAGTCCGCGATAGAGCAAGAACAAGTGGACGTCCCCACACCCATTTGTAACCAAGGTGAAACAAACAAGATGTACCAAAGATAAAACTCCTATAGTTGGAGAGATATCACACATGTTTGGTCGCCGTAAACCCCGTTCGTTACAACTCAGTTATTTTAAGATATTTCTAGGTCTGCAGCAGGGAGATTAACTTTATCGACTTCTGTTATCATTGGACAAAATTGCTATCAGGACAATTGGTAGGATGCTATATGAAAATCCATAGAACAAATACACTGGACAAGATTAGGATGACCATGATAATCGGACCGCTAATCGAAAACTAACATGAACAAATCTCACAAACTTCATCGACTTGTAACATCAAAGCTGCACCTTAGTTGTGAAGCTATCGGTCAATTTGACCCCTGTACTTAGTTTGTTCTGAATGATAACTAAAATATTTAGAGTCAACAAAATTTTAATTACAAGGTCATGTTCACTAGTTTGATTTCGGCTGCGTACCTATTGTCTAAACATACATGTATAACTATTATTAATCTCTAGCAGATTATCTTAAGTACTAGTATGCCGAAATATCAGTATAACAGGTTTGCGTAAAATTCATTTTTAATTTATCAAATCTTGAAAGAAAATCTGCTAATTTATATCTCAGGTAAATAGTGTGATTTGAATATTTTATTAAAATTGAAACATTTGGAAATATGAACAGAAAGCTGACACATGTGTTTTCCAGGAGAAAATATGAAGTGTGTTCTCTTATTTTCACGTCTGAAACTTAATTCATCCATGCTGTTTCGCTCCAACAATTAGGCAAGTTTTAACGAGGCATCCTTTTGCTAAGCGTTTTCACGGTCTCCTAGCTTTTGAGACGATATTAAAATAACAGATGTGCAATGTCATCCTCAAATACTTCGCGCTCGCGTGAAGGACAGAAATTCACTCTTATACAAAGAAAATAATTCATGGTAAATACCAAAAGAAAAAAATTTGGTTGTTTGAAAAGAATGTTTTAAGACGGGTAAAAAAGGAATATCTTGTTGAAGAGGGTATTGGCAAGTTGTATAGTTCAAAATGATTGATTAAAAGCTGAAAGAGTAAACACCTTTCTATCTGTAGATTTATGGAGATGAGCAGAAAGGAATTAATGCTGGTCAAAAGAGAAATGCACTTCAACAAGAAGAAATGTCATGCTCTGGAATTATAAATGCGCGTGCCGCAATGTGATGACGGTTTCTAATTAAAGAAACTGAATTTTTGCATTATATGACAACCTTAATATGTTTACAAATTTTGAAAGAAAGGCGTTTTTTGCTAATTACTTAGCAAAAAAATATCCAGCTTTATTATGAATATTTTACATTTCAGCGTTCTCAACGAAAACAATTCAATAAAAATTCTATTTGCGAAAACTGGCGGAATTTTGGAATATGAATTTCATATCTGATTACAAGCTTTTTCAGCAAGGCGCCATAACAAAATTAGGTTAAAGTATTCTCATTATGCACGGTGGGCGTTAGGTTGCAGAACATAAAAATGGCCACAAGCGTTGAAAATAAATACACCTGCTTGTCACCGTATGTTTATTTCCTTAATTTTGGTTGTATAATGGCCTCACCCTTGCTGCTACTCCAAGATCTACTTTCAGCCATTCGGACGAAGACTTGTACTTGGCGCACCAGCCGTATTTATTGGGGAGGTAGACCCGGGCATATTTCTCCGCACATTTCTTGTCCCATTCGTGTGGATATGTTGAGGAGGCTGTTATTTGCCAGTCCTGTATCGAACCCGTGATCATCCCCAGCGGGCCATTCGTTACACAAACTGTGGAAAGAAAAACTTATTTAGTAATGCGTTACCACAAAAAAAATTTGTAATGCCTAGAAAGTTACAAGATTCTTTTTTTTACCTTTTTTGAATATATATATTTCATATATGGACGTTTTTATCATCGACAACAAAGGCGGGCATATTTGCACCATGTATTTCAATATTCAGTTGACAGTCGATAAATTCAAAATTTTATAAGGCTAATTTCACGGCAGGATAATATATATTTTCCATGCCTGTAAACAAGAACAGGAGCGATTTCATTTTCACCATTTCACCATTTTCTTACTATCCCAAGGTATCTGTAGATAAGTTATGATCCCCCTATATGCATTTAAATCGTAATATTGGCGATTTATTATTTCATTAACTCGGTGACAAAAGTAACATCTCTTTATTTGGGATTTTCAATAAAGAAACAATATAATTGATATTTATCGTAAATCTTTCTTATCAATTGATAGGATTTATGTCTGTAAATGAAGACAGGCAATATTGACCGTGTCACTTCTGGGGAAAAAATGTCCCATTTCTTTCATTAGTGGCCTGGCACTGGTCTATTACACGTGTTTTGTTGTTAACACGTGTAAAAGGTTCGTGTCAACAAAAAATTAAGACATCGCCCAAGTTGGATAACAGTATTTGAACACAAGAAATAACGCCTTCTTACCCCTATCTCCCGTAACCTATTGTGGTTAGGTGGATTGGGAAAGGAAGCATTCAGACTTTTGGAGCACTGATGCTAACAAACTGTCAAAATGTCATAAACTTGGTATCAACGGACAATTGGAAGTCATTAACTTTTGCCTAAGAATGGATTTTTATTGGCGGTTGCATAACGAAAAAACGCCCTCTAATTGAAATATCCCGCACAATAGCGACTGTAGTTTACTTAATTTCGAGCTTTATAATCGCTAAAAGGATCCATTAACGCTATTTTATTAAATGCTAAACAGTTCTCAATACATGTTAAAATGTCGTTAAATTGTGTCTGACGCAACAGTCGGAATAAATCTTTCCTTCCTCGAGCTATTCCAATGACATCTTAATGCTACAATGCCTTGGTTAGGCAATGTTCATTGTTATAAATGGTACACTAAAAGAAATTGTCCCTAGATTTTGTTCTTTTGATTCAAATCGTTAAGAAATTTGTTTCCCTTTTTCTGTTCAAACCGAGTGGTTGTTCTATCGGTTTTTTATCGTAACTCTTAATTAGGACTTTGGCAAAAACGCAAATTTTGACTGTTTGCACTAAAACCCGCCGGCGTGCGTTTCAAGGGGGAGGAAGTTAAGACTACGAATGTCATTAATTGAGGGAGGAATACGTTTTAGTTCTATATTTAATTTCCTTTGATAAGTTAACAAGAAACTGAATTTTGATATTTCCTAAATTAGCGCAAAATATCGTTTAAATTAAATCTATAAACGAAACTAATTTCATCACTCGAATTATATACGTGCACGGTTTGATTATGCGGCGAAAGAGAGATTCAATTGAAAACAAAGATCAAAAGCGGAGTTGGACTAACGGTTAATTCCGGGATGCGATTCTTCTTAAAAGAGAGGATTCCTCGCCAATTTTCCCCGTCAACTACTTAATACTTTGGAACAGTGTTTTAACACGCACGTCTCATCATTTTCCTCCGTGAGATATGGGGTTGCCGTGTTCAAACTCAACAATACATAGCTTTTAATCACCGAAACGGAGCAGAAAAATTAGCAACGCTAACTTGACACATGTTATTAATTTTCAAACAATTATCGGTAGTTAAACGAAAATCATCTTAGACGCTGTGCATTCGTTTGTAAATATTTATTTTTTGTAGAAAGTAAACCAAGGTCAAGATTTTTTGCGGGTGATAACAATCTGGGGGACTATTTTTTTTTCAGAGGGAGGGGGGGGGGGGCAATCTTGACGTTTAATCGTTTTTAGAGTTTGAACTGTGAAATATCTTGATGCTAGGAGCAAGAAAAACTCCCGATTTACTAAGCACTCAACAACTGTAAATCAATTATCACGTATTTTGGTCCATCGGTTGGCTCATTTTCACCCTTCTCTCGATAATTTATATATTTTGGGGAAGAATTACATCAGAAATTGTGGGGAATTGAAGACATTACTCTGCAGGTGACGAGTTTAACCATGTCCTTTTGTCATACGCACACCGACCCCTTTAACTGCATTCCTCAGGTAAGAAACCAGGTGAGACGCCAGCCGATCTATACGTTTCAAGATCACCTTGTTCCCTGCACTAGTCTTGTATTTTCTGATGATAACTGCTCGTGTAAAAAGAATGTTCCCTAGATATTTTTTGTCTTTATTTTTGGTGTCTACTCTAACGTGTTCTTTGCCAATTTAACAGCTCCCCTATTTTCGCGTTGATCTGGAATGACAGGCTCACTGCCCTCCCCCCTTTCTCCAGATTTTATTTATGAGTGTATCATTTAATCTTTGAACGTAATCGTCTGGAGTGTTTTTGTTTATGGCAGATTTCAGCATGAAAACACTTTGAAGTGTCCACTATCTGTGGTATTATTTGTAAAGAAATTGATTAAGATGACAATTACCACTCTTCCATTTCTCTGCGTTAGACGGAAATTCCCCTATTTCTTTTTTTTTATTCTGTGACTTGAAAGTCATTATACAACATCAACATTTCGGAAATCAATCATTTGTCTCACACCCAAAACAAATCTTCACTGCATTGTTATGAATATTCAGAAGCACTGCATAAATGTTCGTGACGGATTCATTAATTTACATTTATTGGATAAAAAAACAAAAACATACAAAAATGAACATGAAAAAAAAAATGTCGCAAGTTGGCACTTGACCCAAAAAAATAAATTCCTCCTAAACTTGAGGATACTACTACACTAAGCGTGTGGTAATTGAATTTTTTCTGCTGCGAGTTGCGGCTTTCGGTTTTTTTTATGATAAAACCTTCAGTGTACAAGGGACTGTGTTAGGTACACGTATTTGACTTTCTAATTAGGCCATTCAGCTGATATTGTGGTATGTTAATGAAAAGTTCACTTAAGGATCCAAGTGAGGTTGATATTTTCCCTTTCTACTCCTTCATTATTTGTTTCAAAATCACTTGGGAGAAAATTACATCTTATGCATCTCTCAATTATATTTTTCTTCATAATTTTAACAATTTTCTAGAAAAATTAAGGTTTGTGTAGATTTAGTTCGTTTAAGGTAGGTACTTCTAAAGTTCCTCATAGATATGGTAGAGCTTAGTGTTGGGAAGACTTTTAGCATAGAGCACAGGTGTGTCAACAACAGGCAGAAACAGACCAAATAGCAACTGGGACGACTAATTAGCATATTAAATTCTAATTTAATTAAGAGTAACTTAATCAATTTGTCAAAGTTATACACCTGTCTTGGCTACTCAAGTTTTTGTTTTACAGGTAGTTCTAAAAACTAAGAATATTTGTTTCAAAATTAAAAAAAATCTTTAAAAATAAAAGATAATATTCAATACTCACCGTTTCCACTTATTAATCCTGGGACAAAAATAATGAAAATTAGAGTTGTCAGCCTTGATTTCGCCATCTGTCCAATTATTACTGCTATCTTCAAACCAAAAAACGTTATTTGTGTTAATAATGATGAGATTTATATCCGAAATAAAACTCCTCTCTTTGATCGAATCACATCCCAAATACTTATTTCAAAACACTATCACTGTAAAAAACAATCCCGCAAGAAAATATATATACTGGTATATCCCTTTATATTGTGTTCCTTCGAAATATTCAAACTCCTTTTAAAAGTAGCTTTCCAAATAAAAGCATTTAAATTCATATAGTGCCACTAGTATTTCACTTTTTTCTTCAATATTTAATATATCACTAATATGTTATAAATCCAGCGTTGCTTTTGTAACTGTCGCGAATACTTTATAACGTATAAACAAATTGTTTAGTGACTTCGAAAAAATACGCGACCATGCGCCACTCTGTTCACAGGTAAACTACAGTATACGAAGAGACGCAGCGTCACGGCTGGTGATTATGCAATGCTTATTTTGAACTTCGGAAAACCCTTCTCCAACTCTCGCGTGGTCTCGCGTGAAGTGCGTACTACCGGTATAGTAAAACTCCGTATTTGAAATAAGTAGAATTTCTATCTTTATTTCAAACATTTTTCTTTATTTAACAAACTAAGGGGCGGGATTTTAATACATTAATTTTCACCTGATTTACAGGTAAAATTTGAACACCTAGCTTACGTGCAGCTATATCTAGAATATTTGTTCAAGTTTACCTATTAGGTAACTGAAGAGACAGCTGAAGTGTTTTCATTTTTTCTATAGATATTTAAATTGAGAGAGAGAGAGAGAGAGAGAGAGAGAGAGAGAGAGAGAGAGATTTACAAGTGATTTTGTCCGCTTGAATTAGAGATGTTATCATAGCATTAAATACTTATCGTAAGTCGATTAACGTTAATTAAAAATAAAACTAATTATTGCATGTCATCTACAAAGTTTATTGCCAGAAGTACCGTTAACCGAGTGTTTGTCTGTATGAAGCTTAATTTGGCATTTTTTCGACATAGAAGACCGCTGTGTATTTGGCAAGAAGAACGGATTGGGTTTAGAGAAACGAATTAACTTTTACATCGCTTCTTAATCAGGTAAAAATGGAATGGAAAAGGAGTATTTATTTGGCGTCCATATCACATCTTTTTAAAAATGATACTTTTAACTAATTACTGTTAAAAGTATCATTTTAAATTAATCAATTTTAAAACATTCTTTAAAAAGTCTCATGCACTTTTATTAATCCTTAAAATTAAAAAAAAAAAGAAAAGTTACTTCTTGAATTAAATATTAAAATGGATGTATTTAAAGTATTTTTATTCGATAAATGATTTTAATGAACGTCAATAAGATATTCGCTAATAAACCCATGTGATTAAGAAAATATTTTTCTCTAATTGTGCCGCTTAGCATGAATTTCTTTGTCATTCTACATATTACTTATGTCGACATGGAATTTATCGAGGTTCGATATAAAGTACATACAAGCACACCGCGATTATGCAAACATCTGGGGAGAAAAAATGTTTTGTGCATTTAATGCAATCAACTTATTTAAATTCCTCATACTGCAATCGAACGACAGTCTGATAGAAAAGGGTGGTTTTTAAATTAGCCGATAAATTTATGTACTTGTATTATTAGAGAACAGTTTCATATTAAAAAAGTTCTGTTCTTAAATTAACACCCAAGTGTTTGACGGTATATGTCGCTTTTTTACTGAAGTCAGATGGTTAAATTGGGTGAAAAATCAATCTGACTCTATGAGGTGAGAGTGAACTGTTTTATTTATTTATTGCTCAATATAGATGCTTTTTAGACAATTTCATGATTTCAAAAGAGTTTGTTAAGTCTGGTTCTATTTTGGTTCAGTTAATATTTGTCCATATCAATATCATATTTTTAAACTCACCATGACTTGATCGTTGAATTACGTCGAATTACGCATAGTCATAATCTATTCTTTACATGCCTCTTAAATACAATTTTAGAAGAAGAAAAAAAATAAAAATAAAACCCCCAAAACAATTCTGTCTCTAGGCGTTGAGGTGGGTGTGGTCAAATTCTTGAGACCAAATATGAAGATGACTCCGACTTTCTCCACAAATGGATACTATTTCATCAGAGATCTATTCTTGGCGCTGATGTGAAAGGAACTGTCAACAAAATTATTCAATCAATCATTTTAATAGAATTTAAGAACCACCTTCCATTGGATGGAATATCGAGGTATCAAAGGAAAACATGCATAACAGAAGAACACCTCTACTGGGTATTGAATTGTTCCAAAACTGGACTATCAGATCAGAATTGAAAAAAGAGCATTTGATATATCCTCTTTGTCATATTGATTTTAAAAAAAATTAAAGAATTCGAGAAATTTTTATCTCTGAAGCACTTTAGAATTTTGCCCTTTCAAAGTCTTTGTGAACTTTTTGAGATATACATACTGTATGGAATACCGATATCGCTAAAAAATAGAAAGTAAACAGCGGTTGTCAAATAAAAACCAAATAGACAGACCATGTTTAAATAATTTTGTCCTTTAAAGAGTTATATTGTTGTATTATCTGTGTAAAGGGCCGTAGAATTGTTGGAATAAAAAGTAGGCCTTTATTTCTTAAAAAATTAACACCCACACTTCAGACTAGCTGGTCCTCTGTGTGACAAATTGACAAAGGGCGTGGCCTGTGGTAAACTGGGTACCCCAGCCAGACCGCCGGGGCAGACTTCTCCCCGTCACGTTTTAGAACAATGATAGAGTACAACCCACTGATCCTTGGGTTCTTTGCGTAGGGTACCAAATTAGTCTGTGGGCAAATACTCACTGGTGCAACTTGGTCGTTAATTAGAGGCTGTAGTTAGCCGCCCTTAGAGATATCACCTGTTTGGTATACAATCACAAGTTGCGGTACCATAACAAACACGGGGCAGATTTTTTTTTTGCTAGCATACACACTTTATTAAGTTAAATCATAATATATGTACTGACATGTACCCATCCATGACGCTGCGATATCTATATAAGGATATATTTGAACACGTGACCAAACTTACTGACTCACAGTTAGCTCCCTAAAGGTCTATTCTACATTTTTTTGTACAACATCAAGTGCGTTTAACAAACATGAAAAGAAAAGAGTATACTGATCTTGTTAAAATAAGAATTTCTGCATATTATTACGATTTAAACTAATTTCTCACGGGCATATGGACTAAAAAAGGTGGTCTTAAGTAAACTGAAAAGTTTAAATTCCTAACATATCCTCGTATAACGACTTCTAACACTTCGTCCGCAGGAAAAGTTGTAAAAGGGAATCTCAGAAGAAAACCAAAACACGCCTTCTGGAATTAAATCGTAAGAAAATAAACAAGGGGTGAAGTAGAGGGACCACCTTTTTCTGCTTCTATGAGGAAGAAAGGCGAATTAAAAGAAGACTTCAGACACAGCCAATGCCTGCACTTTTACTTTGCATTGTCATCTGTTTTAAATTTTTACTTCCTTTTGATTTGTGACAAGCATTCATTATTTAAGGAAACGGTTTGGGTGAGAAAGACCGAGTGGGGGAGGGGGATTTACGTTATTCAGAAAGAAGCAAAGCAATATACACGTACACAATACAAGTGTTTTTTCCTTCCCAATTTAACATGGTAAGGTGGGTGTAAACATGGCATTGGTAAATTTGCGTCACCCACTCGACCATGTTAAACGTGCAATAAACTATTGACTAATTGCTCAAAACGGATTTGGAGAGATTGACAATTCATTCCTGCGTTGACCAATGCCAGTGTTACGTGGCATTACTCATGCTACGTTTATATTTCAATTTCCTTTAGAATTTCGATTACTGAAATTACCATGCTTCTAGAGAGCGTGATAAACATCATCTTGTATCGATAAAATCAAAGTGACAGTGGTTCATACAATGCTCCACATCACAGACACTGGTTTTGCAAAATTGCTTACAAATATCAGGGCACTTTTTATGGATGACATGCTTGTAATGAATTACAAGAAAGGTTAAAAAAAGAATGAGCCGCAAAAATTGAAAATTTTTAAAACAAAAATTGTAAACTGCTTTTATTCCTCGACATGCACACGTCTGACATGTGCAGGCAATGTTCAAAATGTTTGATTTTTACAAGGTAGGCGTTAAAAAGCTGAAAATGCAACATGACAACGCGGCAATTCATCTCTAATGTCATGTCGAACAAGCAAGAAAAAGTTTGCTAAGAAAGGCATTCCTAGCAAAGAATGTGGAAACCCCTTAATTTAATCAAACAGAGGAAAATTGTATGGGTACCTAACTTTCAATATTCAAACACTTTATTTTGGGGCTGATCATTAACTAATTGCTCAACTCTAATGAGCACAGAGAGGTAGTCTTTTGTGCTAAGACCTACTGCAGACAAGGCAACCGCTGAGTTCTGGAAAATGGTTCCAAGATTAGTTATGGCAAATCGGCAGGATATAGGGTGCTATTTGTTTTCGCTTAGAAATCACACACACCTGTTATCATTTAAGTGAAGAAGCTTAATTGAAAGTGATGTTTATTTTTAACTATTTGTAAAGAAGCTGTTTTAACACAGGTTTTATTTTAACGAAACCCGTAACAAAGCGCTCGTAACATCTTGACAAAATGGTTCCGAGAACTGACGCACGCGATCTTAGCATCTTATTTATAGCTCATCTCGTGAACAGAGGCAACATTAACCCGATCATGGAAATCATGCACAGTATCTGTAATAAAAAAAACACATCAACCGAAATATGCAAGACAGTACAAAGCTATCCACCCATCTTGTTATAACACAACCAATTTCTGAACAATACAATAGATACAATGTCTTGCTCCCATTTTTGAAGTTTGATAGCTTATATCTTACCTCCTTTGCATGTATATAACGTGTAAATAGGTTACTTCCGGTATTTTTGTTTTTCACAAACATGTATGTACTGTAAGAAAATAACGATGTTCTGTTAGTATTGCACGTAATGTTAAGCTTTTCAAGGGAGTGTCCACAACCTTGATTCAGGGTAACATATTTTCAAATGTCCTTGACCTCTCAAGGGTGGTCTGACACCCAATCTTTTGACCCCTGTAAAAGGACACCGATTATGCAATTTTAATAAGGAATTCATTTTCTCCATAACAGGTATGTATTGACTCATGAAGGAGGTGTCTCCAGTAAATTTACTTGATTGCGTAACAAACGCCAAATTTCGCCGCATGAGTTGATGGATAAATTACATGTAATCCATGCACTTTGGTTATGGATAATACAATGATTATAGATAGGTAAATATTTACGGGATCTGGTGACGTAAGGGCGTTCCCGCACTGATTATAATCTTTAATACCCGACATTCTCCGTAAAAGAAAGTCGTCTTGTTGGGAATGGGGCCCCTATTCAGTTTAAATACTGCATGCGGTTTTAAAATGAAAAGAGAGACCCAGAAAAGAGTTGTTGATGCTGATTGTGTTAACGTTTACTGCTAGTGTTACAGTACTAGGCATACTTTGTTTCAAAGCGAGCTGTAACTCACCAGTGAAAATGCTGATGTCTGATGTAGAAATTTTTAATTCAAGTGATATTTTTTGTTTACAATCTATATTGTATCAATTTCAAAATTTAAGTCTTGTTTTAAAAACAACTTTTAGGAAAGTTTTCGAGTTACCAATTTAGCACACAAGCAAAGTGTGGTATTTATAAATACAATAATGTATTTTTATATTATATAATATTATGCATAACATTCACAACTTACAATATAGCTCAGTGTGCTATGACATGAGCTTTGATCTGAAGTCGGAAAATCCGTGAGGTTTTTCACAGCAACAATAAACATATATCATTCATTATACATGTAAATGGAAATTGAAAATATTTCAAAGAATTAACAAGGTTTAGATCACCAAATCTTTACGTAAGTGAAAAGTGTGTAAAACAACTGTTTCTCAGAAAAGTGCAAAATGTGTAGTTTTGTTAACCTTACCCTGCCAAGGAAAAGGTGGCGAAGTGTATAAAAGCTGGCCAACAAGTGTTTACCTATTCGCCATTATTCTTGTCTGGTTTCCATTGCCCTTTCGCAAGGAGAAATCTGAGCAACCCCCACACAGAAGCATTGTGGCATTCCCGGGCTCTGATATCCGGATTATATTTGTAGACACCACGCTACTAACTCCCGAGTCAATAATCGCCTTTGAAGACTTGTGTTTTGGGTCCACATCTCTATCAGTTATTGCACGCGTTCAATACAAATAGCTTAAACAAACCAAGGTCGAAAATCTGTGCAATTTTTTTTGAACGACCCCCTCTATTGTAAGGGCTGAATAACTGGGTCATTGGTCTTTACTACCAAAAAAAAAAACAAATCAAGAAGAATTTCTGCTATGAGTGTTTAACACTTTGAATATTGGTGTATACGCATCAGGCCAGACAAACGTTTCTATTAATATAACGTTACTTCAATCTATTTAGTTGAGAATCTTTTTAAGGTGTCCGCCTGTCCTAAATTTGTCTCCATTTATTTTTAACAGGTGCCAAGATATCTGCTGACAACAGCAAAGCAAGAACAAAACAGATATAGAAATGTCAAAGAAGACAATTCTTTGCAAATTCTATAAAAAAAACACCATTGTAGGTAAATTGTACCTAAATGATAATTTACAATATAAATCGAGAGACATGGGTTAACATGTGGAGTGTTGTAGTTCATTGAGTCAGCATGCTGAGTTACATGACGACATTTGTTACTTGCCCTGGGAATAATGTCCGAGTAAGGAAACAGCGGACGGTGTCCTTACACAACCCCAGAGTCATAACAGGCAAGGTGCATGTAGGCCTTATCTATAGGTTAAACACCATATGGTTCATACATTTACCTGTTCCCCTCGGAGGTACAATGTAAAACCCTTTCATAATCTAACAGATAGCCTAATGAAAGTTTTAACACCGTTATTATTGCTGGGACTGCAAGCCACCTAATAACCGGGCTAAAAAAGGATGCAAAAAGTGGATAATGCTTGAACATCTTAAGATGAGCACCCTCCGCACGGGATTGAACTCATTTCTTACGTCTGAATTAGCATGGTTTAAGAGTGTTTCGATTTTAAATCCGGAAATCGAGAAACAAGAGGCAAGAACGGCAAAATTGAGTATCCACTGATTTAGTTTCGACATCGGAAACCTCAAAGTGAGTAATGAGGGCATACCTGTGGTGAAGTGTCGTGAACAATTGTAATATTTAGTGTTTTAGACCAAGAATTTCTCATTAATAAAATTTTCCACAGAAAGCAGTCAAATGTGCAAAAATCCTAATTAGTAGAACAGTCACCTTACATGACCGGATACTGTCAGATTTCATAGACACGTGACAAAAATAATTAATCTCAAAGTTCTCAAATGGACACAAGAATGAAACATATTTCTTTATATATGCATGTTCAAATACAAAGTACGTGTTTATTATCGAAATAAACCTACATGTTCCTAATATTACTTTTTCAATTTGAAAACAGGCAATTAATACTAAATATGAATCCATTATACAGTTTTTACACAAAAGTATACTTGTATTTTAGAAATTTACATGTTTATAAGGGCATTGGATATGAGTCACACATTCATACATTTCCACCGATTTTTCACTTTTCTGGATAAAAAAGTGATTGATAACCCACGGACTGTCATTTAGATGTTATATTTTTCAATTATTAACTCGTATATAACAAATTGTCATATTCGTCACTTTTTCAATTCGTGATTTGTCAACTTGTACCTGGGATATCCAGCCCTGCCTATGATTCACATCTTGACATCATCAATTCGTACCCAAACCCAGTCTAGTTTGATAAAATTTATCGCGATTAAATGCAAATGTACATGTTTCAATACAATGCAAAAATAGGTCTGCAATTCAAGAAGTGTCAAAGTTAATGAGATATAAGTAGAAGAGAGAGGACGTACTTGATATGTGGTATTAATTTAACCCCATCCGTATCTGTATCATTAAAGATCTTGTGCGAGGCTTCAAAATTATTTCAGGGCGTCTGGTTTTTAACGAAATGAATTGTACGTGATAAAATACAACGACTCGCTGGTAACCATTTTTTTCTTGGGTTTGAAGATGTATTGTGCAATATGATGGTGCGAAGGAGGAAGACTAGTTGCAAACTCTATGCATAGTCGTATAAAGGTATTTTAGTGGAACTGGTAGGGCATGGTGATGATGCAGCATCAGATGCATGTATTAACTAAAGGCATGAACCAAACATCCCGAACTTTCATAATTTTAAAAAAAAATGTACCCAAAACAGACCTAACACATCTACACAAAACATAGCCTTTAGATATGTACATATCTAGTTACACCCTGTTCTGATCTAGGAACATACACTTATTAATTACCGCACATATTAAAGTGATCTAGAATCACGTACTAAAACGGAGCTTTCACACTGGTGTGATCTACAATATAGTGTACCCAAATGTAACCTACAAACTGATGTGATCAAATTGGCGTACCCCCAAATAGACCCTACCTATTGGTGCAGTCTGGAATCTAGTACCCATACAGACCCCTGTGATCTTGAAATACAGACCGAAGCATCCAGCAACAGAGGTGATATACTAGTTCATGTAATAAGCAGCATTAATAATCAAGTGCTTACTTGTTTAAGTTTTTTTTTCATCGTGTTATCTTCATCTTATACAATGTTCAACAACAGTACATGTGTCGCTCAAAGAGTCAATAAGATTGTCACACCTGACGCAACAGGAGAGTAACCACGAGTTTGTTTGTCACCTCTATGACGCAATAGAAGACAAGGATTTGTGGTAAATAATATTGACAAGAGGGTACATGTAAGAACGATACCATGTTTATGTCAGATAAAAAACGTCCACTGTGAACTTAGCTGATATACTGTTAGTAAACACCAATACAGTCGTTTTTAAAACATTTTAAGATGTAATTGACTGTCCAATAAAAGACAGGATTATCCATTTAAATTTGCGGTTCTTTACATGATACTGACAGAGAGGGTCTAGTGTTCTAGTGTTTGGAACCAATCAAGGCTTCGTCATTGTTGACTCTATTTGTAATGAGAGTCCATCCCCCGCTAACAAGTGTCTTAGTGGTTAAAAAGTCCTTTACACCTCTTAATCAAACACCTGAACCCCCCTTCTTGATTTAATTGGCGTTTCATCTTTGATCTGGTCAGTAATGGTGTCTAATCGGTACGTACAAAATGACCCCGTTAATTCTTATTCCGGGTCAAAAAGATATAAGGTTCATACCCAGTACAGGTACATATAAATATACAGCGTAACAATGGGTACCTTGAAGTTCTTAATTTTATCCGGGTCTTTGGTATTTTTAAAATCGGCAAACAGTATACTCAATACCTATTTATAAAGCAATACAATGTAATACACCGTTCAGCATTTGATTGCTAGATTTTCTTTTCATCGTTGTCTAGTATAAAAAGAAAAAAAAAAGATAAGGGACGGCATTTTTAGTTCCTAAAAAATGTGATCCGAGGTTTTTCACACGCTGCAATAGCTCTGTATATACTTTGTACCTGTTTCGCTTTCGGACAATGTCGACGTACAAACACATAGGAATAAAATAGATTCTCATGTTTTATTCATCAGCAAAGGACCCCCGATTTACATTTTATTAGAAAAATCTTTTGTGACGAAAATATAAATATCTTTTTAACTTTATTCATTTTAAGAAGATTACAAAAATATCAGGAATGAATAGGCAATTCCGAGACCTTGATGGTGCACGGACAAGAACATCGGTGGGGTTCCTAGGTTCTTTGGGTCGATTTGTAATAAATGGGGGCATCTGTACACAATGACAAAATTGCAAGAATCTTAATCCCAAATTCTTCACTCGTTTTATCTACTTTTGATATGTGCCCATGCATGACGACAGGATGCGGAAGTGTAACATCTCTCGGAAACAGGAATTTTTAAACTTGTAAATATGATTTTCAAATGTTACGTAGATGTTGAGCGCAATGTACACCAGGCAGAATGACTTAACAAGATTTGTTGAGAATAATACGTTTATTGGTTTCAGTTCCTCATAAAATGGAAGCATTCAACATAAACATCATGAAATATGATCCCAAGTTGGTGATCTAGGTCTTTTAACTGCGATTCTGTGCTAAGCGTACAGAAAAAATGGCAGATACGATTACCCTTCGGATTCTTCTCACAGGTTAAAGTTAACAATTTCGTAAAAGTATATTTAGCATCAAGTTTCTGAAGGCGTTGCTTGATGGTGAAAAAACTAATTAAATGTATACACAAGCCGACTTCTGTTTGTCATCATTAGGTAAGGTTACTATACTGACTGTGTCATATGTACTCTATGTGTTGGAAGAAGACATTCTATAGAACATCTTAAGTTATACGAATTGCCTGTATTTTTGTAAATGTATGTGTAAACTTATGTGAGCAGAAAAATCCATCAGTGTCTTAAACAATTAGATAAGGAACTTGGCGAGAACTGAAAACAAATTGCAACAAAGATGTCCAACGTTATATCATTATTTTTCGTCCGTCTAAAAATAGAGTGATTCGTTGAAATTTAAGAAGTATTAACTCTTAAACATATACAAAAAAGTCAGCCACCTTTGAACGATAATGTATACATTTCGCTTTTTTCGAATTGAGTTTGTTTTGCTTTTACTCATCCGTCGGATTGTAGACAGTGCGAGACCTACCAAACTATTTCCAAACCAATTAGAGAAGCAAGCTTCCGAGTTTCGTGTTTTCCATTTCGGCACCAACTGTTGTATTCTGTTGAGTTTTAAGTTCCATTAAGCCAGAAGGTCAATGCACTATGATGATCGAATCTTTGTTTATAAGCATCAAGACTGTTACCCATTGTTAATAGAACGCCATTGTGCTGTATTCGTAAACAAAATTAAAAGGTGTTCATTTAAGGTACCTCACTACACCCAGACTAAAACTTTTTAAGACACTGCTCACAAGATGGCGATTTAAATGTTATATTAAATTGTTTATATTGTTCGGATTGATCGTATACCGTCGTAGCTCAGTGGTTAATGTAGTGGGATTCTGAACCGCAGATCATGAGTTCGAATCCACCTTGAGCTTTTGTTCATGTTTATTGAATTAAATTTTCGAAAATGTAATTTTTTTTATCGAAAATTGCAAATGTTTTGCCTATTTGACTCAAAAACTTCTTATCCATTATGATATCTATCATAATCAAGTTGTTTTCTGCTGATTTGAGAAAATATTTCAAGGTGTAGTGGGCCACCCTTTAAAAACGATGTCTTTGAAAAGAGGAAGAGAGAGTGCCATATTTAAAACGTTCATTTTGTCTACACCTGTTGTCAATGCAGGGTAAACTTCATCAGGAAAAAGACTACCTTGGTGGATTACAATTGAAAATACCCCCTACTCTCTGACTGTCGTACAATCATGTATTTTAATATACAACATAGAAATCTACATGTTAACGAAATTCGAGGGTATGGAACAGCAGATATTGGTAGAAAAAATCCCAAAGCTATAGAATCGCTGTCTTTAATGTCACGACAAAAAGTTTGCACAAAAACCACAAAGCGAAGAGACATAAAAGTAAATTTAAATATATGTAATAATACATAGGTAAATAATATATACATGTACACTTTCATACATTACAGAACATAAGAAATCCTTACATTCACTTTCTACCAAGGCTATGGTTTGTTTATGGACATTGAAGTTTTACTTTGTCTTTCAATAAGGTTTCCTCTGGGGGTCATTACAAAGAGTTGCTGACATAAATGGGAAGCTTTTCACGACATATGTTCCTTTGGCTCAAAATTTTATACATTTACTGCTTCACCACGGGACGAGGAATTCGGAGTCTAATTAGAAATTCAAATCGGTGTTGAAACCTATTCATGTTGTACCAAGCATGTCGAATATACAGCATTCTAAGTTCCTTGCTTTTGAAAGAAGATGAAAACATACAGATAAAGTTAACTATTGTCCATGGGTGCATATTTTTCACTCTCTGTTTTGGGGGAAAATTTTCGGTCGAAAATGTCATAAATCTTGTAGAATTGGGTTCAGCTACGACAGAAGCGCTTGCGATCGAAAAACAGATTTAAGTTTAATCGGTCAGCTTAATTTTTTATCAAAAGCAACCATATTTTTCGACGTCTTATGGATTAACATACTGATGTAATCTTTTTTTCAAACCTATACAGTCTGAACACAACAATCCGCGGGTTTCTTTTAATTGGAATAACTCTTTAAAATTACAGAGTAGTTTTTGTATAAAGCTTAGATATAAATAAACAACGATTTTATAAAGGAGAGGATTTACTAAGGCGTGAGTTGAATTTCAATTTGTTTGTCTCGGGAGAGAAAATCATTTTCAATTCCATAATTTCTGAAAATGCAGACAATTTACGGTTTTTACAGTGGCTGCTATTGTTGCTTCAGGGCTATAAATTAAAATTAACGATTATAGATACACCACAAAAATTATAATTATATATGATTTATACATGTCTTATTACAAAGTATTTCTTCCGATATGTGCTCATTTAATTGTAGTACGCTTTTTATGAAAACATTCCAGTTTAATATCCTAAATTCCCGGCGAAGAAGAATGAATTCATGGATTTTTCTCTCACAAGTATGAACACGGTCTAATGACGGGGAGAAGTGCGGGATGAAATTCCATACGGGTACCTAGACCGTGAAATTCTCAAGAAATTGTTGTAAAGATGTAGGATTGGGAGCCTAAATAAAATTCCAAAAATTGTCTAATAATTGCATCTTAATTTTTAACATTATCTTTAAACCTGTTAAGATTTTTTTACAATGAATGCTGAATGAAAAGTTTTTGACAAGTTTTGAATTCTACGTCGACGCCATTAGGGAATGAAGTCATTTGCAGAACATATGGATATAAATCATGAAACAACGAACTATCCTCGTTCAAATCAATCATTCCCACCAAAGTAGACAGAAAGTGTCGCTTAATAATATTTTTCTCTACGTAAAAATCGCATAAATTGGCGATTAAAGGTAAACAAAGCAATCGTGGTCATCCAAGTGTTTGGTCAAGTAACGTCAATCAAGTCGTCATTCAAACAGTTGAAGGACCAAGCGGTCATGGCTACGTGTAGCGCCTTATCTTGTAGTAGTACTCATTATACCATCATTACCACATGTAGATTCATCAAGCGATGTGTAAAGACACGCATAAATCACGGTGAAGTTTAGAATTTACGAGCTGCCCCCTGTCAGCCGAGGTGTGGGGTTTTTGACAAGACTGTCCAGTCTGACATTATCGGTGACCATGCGTGCCCGCGTCCCGTCAGACTAGTACACAGTACATCGACCGGAAGCAAAATTCACTGTGCGAAAAAACCCCACAAAAACACTATAGAATTCCTAAGCTTTCGTTTTACATATCATATCGATCAATCAAATCTATAAATTTAGTTGCTAAATATAATTTAAGCCTATCAACATTTTCTATTTCAGTTGCAAATTGTATTTTTCAGAATGAATGTAGGCTTTATTCTCAGAAGGCTGACATATTGGAAGATTTTTTGAGTCCTCAAATCAAGTATTTATTCCAGCAAAAGTGCATATATATTTGTCTTTTATTTTATTGACAAAGGAGTTTCTATATTTTAGTGCTGATCTTATGTACATGTACATACCTTGTATGAAATTAACTGTCACTTAAATATTTCGTTAAAGCCTACGGCCCACTTAATTACGTAACGTACTTTCTATTACAGTGTATATGCTGAAGAAGAGTCGGAGGCAATCTCGTACTAGCATTATATCCTGTCACATGTCTTCAAGGTCGAATATTTGGGTATCGATATCAGTGGCGCATGTACTGACAGCAAAGAAAGTGCAAGTAAACCTCTCCAGATTTTTTGTCGTCAACAACATACATAAAATCTGGAGTTCCATTTGCAAATTAAATAAGCTTCAAACTAACATGTGGTTTTTTTTTTATCGAAGTATGAACTCCCCAAAAAATCTTATCTTAAAAAACATACAATAAGTGTCGTTTTGCCTTTGGATTATTATAGAGGACAGACCATCTGGCCTATTGTAAGTGAGGGGGAAAACGTTATCGACTTTAGATGATGAACTCGTTCATGTAACCACAGATTTGACGAAAAAGAATAGCACCACTGGGCCGATTAACCGCGGACTCGTTACCGAGTTTCATTAGTTCGGTCTAGCAGACAATGAATAAACTCAGACAAGTCACTACTTTTCCAGTTTGATGCCTAAAAAGTTGCCCTTGCGCTTTGTACCTGAAATGAACGAGTAACCTTATTAATCTGTTCATCATGCAGCTGGTGCATTCTGGGACCTATACAAGTCAGATATCATAGAGAAAAGCTATTGATTGGGATGAGTTTTCGTGCGCCTCGATTTCAAACTAAAGGGCGATTCTCTCCATGTTCATTTATCGCATTATGCATCTGACAACTACCGACTACAACATGCACCAATCCTTACTCCAGGTAAACATATAAAATACAAAACCAACGTCTACCTGTTTCAGCAAAATGAGGAATTTGAAGGAACAAACACGTTTTTGTTTATTCCCCAAATTTTTTGTTTTCTATATTAAACTGCTCAACTGTGGTAAATTACCTGTGGTATGAGGGTTTTTTTTTTACCTTTCAATATATGCAACCTAGCATTTAGTTTTGTCTGCATAGACTGGATTGTGTATATTTTTGTGTGCGTGCTTAGTCAAATGCACGTATCAAATGCGATTAAAGGTTGAATGTGATATCAAATGTGTCAAATATCGCCTCTCTACAATAGACGCCCATAGACTCTACACATACAGATGTCACCAGCTATTTTTCAAGAAAAAATATGTAAAATGTTCAGATGACCCAGTTCATAGAGGCGCGAAAACATTCCATTCAGGATCAAAATAAAGTTCAAATTCAGAGTCCTTAAGCGTTGATGAAAGACGGTTTTCAGCCATAAATCCCCTTGTTAATTTTTTTCAGACTTCAAACAATGTACTCCTGTACCTGCTATTTTATTTATTTTTCCTGCATCTCGTAATATGAAATGCTGTCATCTAAAAAATGCTTAATGGTCCGTGTTATATATAGCTTTGAACAAAATAAATGGCCTACCATTTCCCCTAAAATAACCATTAAATTGTAAATTTTATATATTTACATTGCAGTTCTTGCAAAATGTAATTTATGAACATATTCATTATTCGCTGATATCAAAGCACATGCATCCGGAGACTTTTGTTGGCAGCTTCGCCGCATATTTCAAATCGACAGCCATATTAGATGAGCGCCATCGTTTTTAACAACGTAAATCTCACATCTAAATATAATCCATGTACCATTGCTACTTAATTTCAAGAATTTATACAAAGCAGATTAGTCAATATAAGCATCTTCGAACATTAACTACTTAAAAAATTAGCACCGCATGAGATCTAATGAAACGTCAGCCATTGTCGTAAATAACAGCGGGCTCGGGATACAGAACAAAGAAATCCACGGGACACAAACATGGCGAATTTGTTTGAGGAATTATTTACAACACTTTTTATAAAACAGATTTTTAGAAACAGCTGGGTCTTAAGACGAGCAGTATAGTCGTAAATTATCATGTCAACATTGCCGGAAATCTCTTTAAAACATATCAGAAAACTTTCAAATTGATATATGCATAAGCATAAATAGCTAGGTTACGTGTATATCTTCAAAATTTTAAGAACTGGTAGTGTGAAAAGGGCGATTTCTTTGGACACTTCGGAATTCCTCACTTATCAATGTCCGCCGTTTATTTCTCTGTTTATCATGAGTTCGAAAAACATCCTGTCCATTTGTGGAAGCAAGGGGCGCTACATTGGGTATCTGTTAATTTTCAGATAACACCAATGTTATTCAGATCACAGGGGCAAGATAACAATTGCCTTTTCACTTCACTGTGAATTTCTTTTTAAATCTGGATTTCGTTAGCTTGATAGCTATTTAGGAGGCTGATAAGTCAACAAATTAACCATCAGACCTTCCTTTAATTTTTATATATGATTTGCTAAACTATAATTATATACTATCATTTAGTAAAGAAAAAATCCATATCTCTTAACTTTGAAATTTGAAAATTTTGATTAATATTGTCTAAAAATGGCCATGGCCACCCAGCCATCTGAAAAGTGATACAGACAAAAAAGTTGCTTATTTAAATTTGTCTTATACGATTCTGGTCTGCTGATGGTCGAACAATATTAAGTAGTCTTGTAAAAATTGTTTAAGAATTGCATAAAAACTACAAACATCACAGACATAACAACTATATATTATACATGTAAACCATGCAGTCGACGCGTACCTGTATACCTATAATATTTTTTCTGCTTTGGTCTATGGACCTTGTACATTATTAGTCCCCTACCGGTTTTCACCGGAGGGGACTATAGTTTTCCTCTGCGTCCGTCAGTCCGTCCCACTTCAGTTTTCCACACTTTTTTTTCTTTGTGCGTTTGAGGAATAATATGAAATTTGCTGAACAGCTTCAAAATGTCAAACTACAGATCAAGTTTACACTTTTGTAGCGCCTGATTGACATATTTTCGAGAAAATTAATTTTTTGTATTTCAATTTTTTAATGTTCGGGTTCGATATTCTGCATACCAGTGCATTGTTGTCACGGTTTTCACAACCCGGTAGGGGACGTGCATTGCTGCATACTCTCAGAATGCTTGTTATACTAGTTTATTTCTGCAAAATCATTCACTTCAAAATGAACGACGAATACCGGTACACACAAGCAATATAACGTCCTGTACAGAAAAACTGAAAACACAAATTGCTTGATATATTTAAAATGAACCGTATAAACATTAAAATGAATGCATTTGACATCTATTAGAATTCTTTGTCCCCAAAAAGGGGAAGTTCAGAATCTTTAAATTGGTGGGTTTCCAAAATTGGATACACCGAAATTCATTTATATAAACTTTTGGCCTTGCATAAAAAGAAACAGTTTTACAAGGTACAGTCTGCAAAAGATCTCAATTTAAATTGAATTCAAATGATATTGATCTTTTAGTTGATCATCATTTTTACAAATAAACAGAGGTTTGAGAATGTCGTGTTTCATATGAATTATATAAAATTTTAAAATACACCTATCCATTGTATTAAGAAAATAAAGCAAAAAATATCGGCGCACCGGATCACCCGCTCTCGTAGAAAGGCCGTTTTCTTGTGGGGGGAATAAACCTTCAAGTGTTACCTGTCGAGGTGCAATAGGAGACACGGAACCACCCAGCGCTAGAACAAGCACTCTATATACAATTATTGTTTAAATGATATTATGAATTCTTTAAAGATCCTTTTCAAAGGTTTCGATTGAAATCAGGAGACCTGCATGCATTGATGGAAAAACGCTAAATAATCTGTTTGCAGTATTGGAATGTTTATACACAAAAAAGATATTTGCGTCATATATCGTTTAAATACTCTTGAGGAAAATCTTCAAAAACGGTTGGAATTTTTGTGTGTTACTGTTTACATAGTGCCTTTGTTTGTATTCTTCAAGATAAGTCCACCACTTCTAGAAGTTCAGATCTTCCGAATAGCTGAAGTGTCTTCATTTCATGTCACGTGGTTCGTGATTAGAACTTGTATGCTTCAATTTGGAATTTTAAAATATCCTTCAACAATAATTCTTAATCACAACTTAAACGAGTAAATAAAATTGGTATACAATTTTCAAAGAATTAATAAGATACTCATGGCGACTTTCTAATTTACAGCAAGACTGTTTGAATGGAAGAAACGCAACATGTTATGCATGAACATGTATATTGTGAGGTTTTTAGTGTGTTTTAATTTTCAAGGACTTTTTTAACCAAAAAAAACAACCTAATTTAAAAGAAAAAATTAGGTATTTGCAGCATATATGTATTAATCATAGTAACGGATATGCAGAGAAACCGATTTTTCATTTCTAAAAATTGTAGAATTGTTGTTTAGAATGAACAGTACATAAAACCTGACAACTGCGAAACCCACACCGAAAACTGGATGTTAAAGTATACAAACAGCGTATCTAGAATTTCAGGTGTTTATTAATTTAAATTTTTCTCTCTTTTTTTGTCACAAATAAAATACATTAGATCTGTCGTTTTCCGCGTCACGGTGTGTATTCATCGCATTCATCGTGTTTATAGACACATTGACCCCCAATAGGATGCCGCCACCGTAAAGAATCGCCTTACAATAGCCAATCATTTTCCACGCGATATAGTATACCCCACTCAGTGCTATGAGGAGAAGGTGTCAAACGACGATCTTATTGTGACTGTCTTTACAAATGCAGTAGATAGAATCCCAAATATGTCGCCTCATCTTCCTGAACAAAAGGAAGATGCCTATCGTTTCAAGTCATTGGGGACATGTTTATTAGCATGAGAACGCCATTTTGAGATTCACACCTGTTTAGACCATAAATCGAACGCGCCATTGAAGTTCAACCATATGCTGTGTAATCGAACCTTGTAGTTAAGTTGACCATTGTAACAAAAAATATTTTGAAGCTACATTGTATCTAAAAATATTGAAGAATTTTGTCAATCTGTTTAATTTGAGAACTTGCATCATCGATTCCGTTTGCCATTTAATGGGTATTCCATACAGACACTAGGAGTTTAAAATCAAGTCATTGGCACTACATGGCAACAAATACATGTACTGCCTTGAATTAAGCAAACTAAAAGTTACAAAATGTGTTTACTGAACAAATGTTCCTGAACATGTTGACTTTGTTTGTGCTTTCATTTGCATGTTTTATTCTTTTACTGTTTCGTATCCAAATTTCTAACCCGGATATTTGTCATGGTATTAACTTCTTCAATTTAATGCGACAACATATGAAAACATCTGCCGGTTGAAATCCTTTATTTACATGTACTTGTTGGCATCAAAATTACCATTTTACTGCCAACGTTATGAATATTGCCTTTATTCAAGCAAGAGATAAAAAGTAATTGAAATAAAAACGCATTTGACATAGTACATGTATTTTCATAAATTTAAATGCAATGGTGTTTAAGTTATATTGTTCATTGTTTTATAGGTCATAATTAAATTATTGACGAGTTAAAATATCCAAAAACTTCAATATGCCATTTACCTATCCCTTTAAATATTATAACCAATGGCCCTGTGTGGTTTTGCCTGTCTGTCTTGCTGCAGATGCATTCATACCAAGTCTCATCTGATTCAAATGAATTAAAATCGTGACTCTTGGGTTAATATATTTCAAAAGTTGGAAGAGTGTGACTTCAACGCATTGTTTTCTGCATACAGAAATTAGATTTAGATCATGCTCCTATATGGCGTTTGCATTATATTATACATCTGTTTTTCGTATCGTTCCCGCAGCTTTGCACCCATTGGTCGCGTTCGAACTATTTCTGGACTAAGTCAGGTCGTAAGTTTCAATGAATGTAAAATGTCATTAGAGAGCTAGTAGATGAATGAAACGTATTTTTTGGCCTTGGAATATGAAATGGAATATGCGAACAGTTGCTTGTTTATAAAACAATAAAGGTGTTTATCAGTGCGTTATTGCGACAAGTTGGGCATGTCGACATCCGTTACGCCTTGGTTGGAATTGCAGACGGGCGTTGGCCCTTGTTGGTTGCACATTAATGTTTAAAAGCAAGATAATTTCCTGCATTTGGATTCTTTCCATGTCTGTATATATACTTCAGTCCTCGTTTTTATCGCTAATGTATTATGCATCGAAAGAGACTCTACTTTTTCGGGGCGTCTGTCTTATCCAAACAGTTTGAATTACTTAAAACAAGGTTAGTCAATCTATTGCACTAGTAGAGGGTTTAAAACAAAATGGCTGCAAAAAATGAATGACTTTACATGCAGAAGTTGTACTCATGAAGATAGATGGAGCGAGACTAATTTTCCTTAATTAAAGTTCTCCTACAAAGATGGAGTATGGCCACACTAGTCTTGTCACTGTAAGGAAATGGTAGGCACGTTACGGCGTTTGATGTATTGCTCTGTACGTGTTGGGCAAGCCAGAAAATGTCATGTCAGACTTTTTTTAAAGGACAGCACCGTTCGACTAGGTGGTTCTCTTGCTGCCGATGTTATGATATGTGACAAGTTTAGTTTGGCTGACGACACATTGACTCTCTCGTAATCAGTAGTACTGTCTTACTTATAAAAACTGCTCACTAAATAAGCGTGGCATGTATGAAGGTCGATGGTTTTTTGCAGTTCATCGGGTTCGAAATTCGCATGAACACAATGAGAACTTTGGCGGCCATTATTGTCTTGTAGGAGGTATAAAACGCAGTGCCGCGCAAATACCGCCACTGCTTAGTACTCACTTAATGCCATTCCATCACATGGTATGAAAAAGATGAAACAAAGCAATAATCATACACATATTTCGGGGCTTCTTTTTCCCGCTATTTCACTGCAAGAGATCCGTATCCAATACTAAGCACAAGGGGTTCAGAAGTTCAACAAATAAAAATCGTAAAAGGTTTGAATGAATGTTATAAAGAATTGCGCAAATGTTGAAAAAATTATACTAAAAGGGTAATCAAGGAGACAAAGTAATAGATCCATTAAAATCTGATGAGGTTTACAATTAAACAAAAAATGCAGCATTTAAGGTTGCTCCTTTTAATGAGGTAAATGTCTAAAAATGTCAAATATGTATCTTCAAGTGTCTGTTTTATTAGAAATAAACCACAAACTTTAATATCTGATAAACTGCAGTAAAGAACGCCGTAACGATAATGGGAGAATGCTGATTGCATTTGTTTGTGTTTTATTGCCAAATGTAGACTTTTTAAAATGCCTAGGTTCCATTCTGATGTTATCTGAGATCAAAAGCTTTCCCTGTGTAGTAAAACACTGTTTGTTTTTTGTTCTAGATGAAGCTCTTAGCCATTAAATGTATCTGCTTAATATTGCCTGTAACAGTGCAATTAATTTTCAAAAGGTGTTGATGGTGAAGGAGTGAATTTAAAAGCACCGCCCTCTGGCGATTGTCACAAAATATGCAGTGCTCTTTCTTTAATGGCCCTAACCCCTTTTACGGCATGAGTTGTCTCAAGGTCCTACATAATTAGGTATGCCTGTTACAGATTATGCCTGGGTAATGATGTGAATGAAAGAAATTACCGAAAGAAAACGAATGCCTTAAAACAACATATTCCTGCAATTCATCTTGGAGTGTCAATATTTGTCATCCCACATAGTTTAAGGTGGTTGGCTGTAGTCACACGTAACCCCCTCTCAATTATTAGGCGTCAAAGTAAATAAAATTCCGTTGATCTTTAAAACATGCGATTTTTGAAATTGCTTATTGCACAAACATTGTTTATCATACGTGAAAACTTGCAGATAGACAGCCTGTAGACTATATCAACAATGTCTGAGTAATTAATCAAAAAGAACATTTTTGTTTTAACAGTAAAATAAAGCTAAATAACTACAAAATTAAAATTTTTACCCCAGAAAATTAAAAATATCAATCTCTCATTGAATTGATTTGACATATAATAAACAACAATTAACAAATGAATGAACTTGTTAAAAACCCATACACTATTGAAACCTGTACGTGACAGCGGTTGCATAGGCGTCGGAAGCAAATTGAAAGTGGGGGGGCTAGACTAATCCTCAGGAATATTGAGAAAAAAGTAATTCCCAAAATCATGGAAATCCTAATCCGTGGCGGGGGGGGGGGGGGGGGGGGAGTGGGGGGGGGGGGGGGAGTATCCTATACTTCCAAAAAAAAAATTCCTTACCCAAATTTTTTTTCTCCAAAATCATGAAATTCCTAATCCGTGGGGGGGGGGGGGGGGGGGGGGGGGGGGGCTAGTATGCTTCTGAATCTAACCTCTCAATCTTTCAAGGTAAATTTAGGAACAATAGTCTTTCCTGCTATAAAAAGTGGGGGGGGGGGCTGAACCCTCTATCATGCTATGTTTCTAATGGTTAGGTATGACTTTGCAAAAAAAGTGGGGGGGCTAAGCCCCCCCTAGCCCCCCGGTTCCGACGCCTATGGGTTGTATACTGGTGGTGCCCTGTAACTTATAGAAGAGTGCACAGGTGCCCTGTTTAATCCCGGTGTAAGTTACGAAAATTATGATAGATTTTCCTGCTTTATTTTTTAACCGTAATCAGCATAAAAAGTCATCTGCTCGTAAAGATTTCAACAATTAATAAAACGGAAACATTGTCAGTTATATCCAACACAGTTGAACACTACCAAATTGAATTGCAGGAGGGGTTAGAATTATTGTCTCAAGAAATATATATACGCGATAAAAACTCTCTAATTGTGACAAAACGATTAAGACGATTTAGATAAAGAATCGAAGAAGTCAAAGATTCAGATTCCTTTCATTCGTTAAATGAATACTAAATTATAAACGACCTTAGCTATTAAATGTTCTGGAATCCGAATCAACGCACTGCAATGTCATTGCTTTGGTTAAATCTGAAACTTCACGTATCTTCTGATCACAGAGGGACCCCCATAGAGGCGACTTTTAAAGGGGACATGATTAGAAGGCGGGGGTTATATTTATGGCCTTATATTGGAGGAGATTATCATCGACAGCAATTATATGGGCACGTACAATTACAATGCACCATGTAGTTCGCCACTCTCTACACCGTACCATGGTTTTAGGTCAAATTTCTGCTGAAAAAGTTGTAAAGTGATATCAAATTCAACATTTTTTTGCAACAGAGGTCACATTTACCTATAATGTATATGCATCCTTTTAACCCATCTTCCAAATAAGGCAATCTAAAGAGATTCCAATGCATTACAACAAGTAGGAAATGACACTGTTAGAAGGATTGAAAGGTGCATGAGAAGGTAAAAACATGCAATAAATAAAAAATACCTATTATAATATTGTTTAATTAAGAAATGATAAATGTTAGGATTAAATGTTTTTACTTTAAACCATCGTTTGTCTTCTAGAATGAACACTCCAGACTTGTATATAGTGTTGCAACAACCACGGGCAAATGCGAAACGCATTACATTCATTATATGTCGAATTGGCCTTGTTCCTTATTCCCAATAAGTCTTGTTTTATAGAGTCAACCTGCATAGGACAACCTCGGTGACACGTGTGTATCATGTCTGCAGTGGTTCGATTTAAATTGATTGTGATGGATGAGGAAAGCATATTGAAATGTCGGTGTTTTGACTTCCGTATCAAGTCATTCAGTGCGGGACTGCAGTTTGCTGCGCGTCTGCACTCAGAATTTCCGTTAAATTAAAGCACGCACGAATTAATAATGTTTTCTCATTACTAATTCATTTTAAAAGTAAAATGATGGTAATGTGAATTATTAAGATTGAAAACATATCTTTCCAATTCCGTAATGATAATACAGACAGCTGGGCGTTTATGATGGTGCGTGGTGCTTTCCCATCGTAATGGAAATGAAGTCGGACTTAGTAAAGTGCTTCTAAAAAAAGTAACCGCAATTTATTATTAACGGAAAACTTTGATGAATCCATGGCATTAAATTAAAGAATTAAGTTCCTTTTTGCTGATTCGTACATCTCCACAAATTGTATGTCCATAACGATATGGCCATTACTCTAGCTATACCTCTTGTAGAAAAATCACCTTTACTGCGTCAAAGTGCATCTCAATCAACGAGTACCTTATTGTAAAGGAAGTGATATAATACAGAAAAAACAAAAAATGTATAAAAGAATGATAAATCGTTTGATATAGCTTGCCTCAAAGTGATTACGAAAGGTTCGAGATATCTCTGAACACCATTCCGGCCCGTATTCCAAAATTCGGATAAACCCCCAAATTTACACATAGATGTCATCGAATTGTGTGTCATCGAATTTTGTGGCAACATAATATGTAAGCACAAGAATATTGCACATGGTTAAATAAATTCACCAATTTCAAACGACGTGGTTTAAAGAATCAATTTCAAAAACATTTAATATTTCAAATATAACCATTTCAAACGCTATTAGCTATCATGTAAAATTAATGTCAAATATAAATATAGAAATCAGATCTTCAAAAGACCTATTCACTTCAGAGAATGGTAATTTTCTGGACTACATATAGGAACCAAAAGGCGACCGTACATATTTTTTCGGATGAAAGACCAACTCTGGGAAACTAAACTAAACACATCTTTCTTACAAAGCGGTATTCTTGTGAAACGCTTTCAGCACTCGTGGACATTCATGTCTTCCTTATTATCATCAATGACATTTTTTTTATCCAAATTATAAGTAATCTGTTAAAATATCTAGGTTATCTGCGTATTTTAAAAACGGTTAACGTATTATAAGATAGCCAGAGGGGAAATGTTTTAAGAGGCAGTATTATAACAAGTTGCTAAGTCACGAGTAACATTTCCAATTACTGAGTGTGTTAAAATGGGTTCATTAAACCGTCTCTCAAGATAACGAAGCTAAACCTGAATATTTAATCTTTATGCCAGTGCTGAAACCCTCGTTACGTAGGTCTCAAAATATGGGTCAGTGAGCCATGATCTCAAAAAAAAAAATCATGCACGTGAATATTTTGATATTATTAAAATCAGTATACATGTGTGTTGTGAAACGTGCACAGGTGAATGCCCTTTTGTTTATTCCATACATAAAACCACATGCTTTTGTACGTATCATGCATTTAGTCCAAATTGATTCGGAAATATGACTCTTGCGTTTCGTACCTATATTTGTATGTATATGGTCTAGTTATAAGCCAATTAAAATACCGAGCTTTATTGAACATTGGAAAAAAAGGTCTGGCAACCATATTTTAATTTTGCCAAACAAATGTGGTCCTATAAACACTGAGCTTCCGGCCAGGAGACTCTCTCTGAGGTGTTTGGAAGGCGTATCTGTACACACGCCGATAATGCCCCACTCGATGACCACCTCTCGTAGGCTTAAGAGGCACTCGCAACGGATTCCCTTAAACATATTGTCTCTTTATATATGTGTTTATGTAAAACCATTTTCAGCCTTACCCTTCTTTATTGAACTTTTCATAAACCATGCATACCTTACACGCGAGGGTCTCTCAAGAGCCCGTAACGCCTTGAACGATGTATTTGGTCAATAATATTGTAAGTAATAGTACCGCATATTAAATCAAATCATAACAAGCCTTCACTAGCTCGGATTTGCGTAAAAATATTTGATTATATCTAAGGTATCGTCATTCAAGAAAGGATTAGTTCGTCTAGGGGTTTTATAGCTGAATTCCACCAGCTGCGATACATTGCTGGCCGGAATGTACAAGGGTTACCCCTAAGCTGACCAGGGCACCCCGCCGCTAACGTTTTTATTGGAATGTCCATAAACCCAGTCAATTTCCACTGAGTGAGGTCTATTGCAAAGAGATAGATTGCTCTAGGGTGGTCCTTCTTAACCTTTGTTAGACTTTTATTGAATTGTTGTATAGTATTATGTAAGAGTCCTCAACAGAATTAATGGGAATGCATGTGTAGTTTCAATTCCTTGGTGTTCCGCAAATATCCAAATCCCGATGCAAATATGGATGTAACAGTGCTAGTGCCATTAAACAAAAAATCACAATAAAAAATTCCCTTTAAATTTTCGCAATTTCTCGATACACGGTGATTATAAAACCTGTTTAACAAATAAATGAGGAATTTTCAAATATCCCAAGTACATATTTGCTGAAAACTAAACAATGACCACGGTTCTAGTAAATTCGGGCTAGTATGCCCCTTTTCAGCCAAGTGAGTCGAGATTCCGGTGATTTTTCATATGTAAACATTTGCACTATTTGCTAGAAAATTTGAAGAGTCAACATATATGATTTCTTATATCAACAGTTCACCCCAATACGAATGGTGTTCGTTTAATCGACAACCTGGTGTGTAAATAATTATTTTTCTTCTTTTAAAACAGTACAAGTTTAGGAAAATAAAAGAAAGATTTAAGCTACGTTTTCTTCAGAAATGAAACTGTTTCTGTTATATCCAGTTAAGAAATTCAAAATATTTGATGGAGTGAAGTATTTTGTACCGAAGACTCATGTTTTGCTGTGGACATAGAGTCTGTTACAATGTTTTCTTTTTAAGTTAAAATCAAGCTGTTGTTTCTGAGATTTGTAAAATATTCGGATAACACAGGTATAATAGTTTTGTACCCCGACACCTTCTCAAGTGTTTTTTGTAGATTCACCAAATCCTGTTTGACCTGGCAATGGATAGCTTCATGGTGACATGGCATTTCTTGCTAAAAGCTATATGGTTAAAACACCCGGCAAAAATTGTTTGATCTTTGCTCCAATTTGATACCAAGGTGAATTGAGGTACATTTTGAATTTACTCAAACCAGTGTCTACCGATCACTATGCAAAATGAATTGCTGATAATGATAAACGGTGAATAATTATTTTTCATATCTCTGCGATGTCACATGATTTACGTGTTTTATGATAATTAGTTGTTGATTAATTTTCAAGTTTCCGAGATTTTTCCTATGAAAACTTAATGACGTTATTGGATTAATTAACTTTCCCGACAATTCCTTCTTCAATATCAGAGACACAGAAAAATAGTCGTGGCCAGTTTCAATTGCCCATCAATTTTGCCTAACGTTAGGTCAACATTAACAAAACACCGCGTTTAAAATATGTTTACATATTGGTAGACCATTGGTAATGTCGTGTATGTTTATGTAATTTTTCTCTGATTGAAAATGCATCCCATTCATAACACTCCGTCTTCAGCATGGCGTCCCAAGAAGGACAGACGGCTCCATGATTTTGTGCCTTGATGACAAACTCTCATTTGTCATGATTCGTGAAGTTTTTGTCACTGAAATTTATTTAAACCAAAGTTAACACGCCGTATATTTTAACATTTGACAGATAGTTGATTTTTAAAAACTTTATCACGACGAAGATGACAAAGATAATTTTTATTCCCGTCTTGCTTCATCAAGAGCCGTGCCCGATCAAGAAAATTAATGCAATATACTAGTATATGCAAAACAGTAACATTGTAATTCATTAGGCTATAAATCCTTTATGGCTAAACGCTCAAGGTTAAAGTATTTCAATGACTTCCATATTATTTTTTAGATATGAGACCAAATAGTCACACAAGGCTTTCCACGCACTGGATTCTGTACGGACCTATTCTTGAAAAACAACAAAGACGATCGGTAATTAATATTTCGGTATTTTTCATAAACTGCTTGCCTTTCCCAAACATGATTTAGATGTAATGTGACATAAAAAAGGTATACATGTACATGTAATAGTACTGTCACATGAACTGGAGACTTTATCGACAACACAGATGAACATGGGCACATTTTCTCAAGCTTGGCTTTGTCCCCGGTTTTCTTGCTTCAATGTTAAAATCATGATACGAAACCCAGCATCTTTGATTTTTCAAGGCTGACTTATATAGGTACAGTATGTACGTACAATAAATGCTAAACTGGAAAGTGGGTTTGAACACAAACGATGTTATTTAACAGCAATGATATTTTATTTTTAGATTTAAATAATATAAATCAACTAATAATTTATTAATATTATATTTTATATTCATAGACATCATGGTTTAAATAGATGTGGTAACGCAAGTTTTATACCACAATGGTTAAGCAATAAGAATACGGGGCAATGCATCAAAATTATTTAGTTTATTGATTTAGATTTGAGAAAAGGTTTATAAAAATGGCTATGCTACATCTTTACATAAACTAGCAATATCCCCTTACAACAAGTTTGAATTCTTGTGGATGTGGGCTCCTTCTTCGAATGATTTATGGATGGTGGTCATATTTAGACCAAAAATGTCGATCCTTTAGAAAACTATTTAACGAGTTTTTTAACATTTGTGGTCGATGTACCATCTCACCCTGTTTCAGGGATTGTATAAACATATCACGGGCTTTGAACTTATTAACTTTAAAATCTGGCGCAAAGATATCGGTCACAGCACCAAAAACTGTTTATTTATCCATATTCATGAAATTCATGACTTTCTCGACATGCACGCTCTTCCTGGTAAAACTTTGTTGTTAATTCTCTCCAAAAATAAGATTGAAAAAGACACAAGTAATGAATTTCGTAATTCATTTCTTAAATTGAAAGAATGGGAGAATGAATGTCATCTAATTAGTCTAAATAGTTATTGTTAGGGGCATTTTAGCAAAGGATCAGACTTGTTTCATTAGGGAGCTAGTATATGTACTTGTCCTCTTAGTGGTTGATTGCATTGGTAAATAAATGTTCAGTTTATCATACGAAAAATCAAAAGATATATCGGTCTCTTGTTAAAATGAAAGTGTATGATATCGGCACATTGTTAGAATTGAAGACATTCTTATTTTAATTGTGCCAGCAATGAGTTAAATTTCTACAGATGCTATCGAGAATGAACGGCTTTCTTATATTGCAATGCTTTAAATTTAACATACAAATTACAGTTATTTTTTGTATTTTCGTGCATATTGGAACTTTGTGTTCTGTAATAAACAATGTATGCATATTCTATTTCTAGGTCAAGACCTTCGATAAGAACATTATCGACAATGTCAGTAGAAGGCTTCTATTTTTACACTTAGAACGCGAGAACACAATAATTATTGACGTTGGTGACGTCACGATGTGTATTTAATGAGACGTAAGAAATCACATTTAAAATGTCTAACAATATCACAAAAACGTATTACAACAATGTTTGCTGTTTTAAGATGGTGGAAGATTTACTTTCTCCATGTTTATGTGTGTTTAGAGCTTATTTCTATCTAACATAATGTAAAATGCGGTTTTCCTGTCTTAGAATGGTGTCATCTACTTATTGGAGCATTTTTGATATGTTATTTTTTGTTTAATACTTCATCTTTTTTATATTGAATTTTGCTTGCAATTGAACTTCAGAGAATTGAACTTTTTCAACAAAGGGAATCAAACTCTGTTATTATTTTTTTTATTCAAAAAAGCCGAAGAAATAACAAATGTGATCGAAGGGAATGTCATTCACACTGGGGTAATTGTATAGGCGTTCTAACTACGTCATAAGCCCTTTGTTGGGGGAGATAGGACATGAACAGGTAGACTTAATTTTGCAGACTCCGTCGCTGGTGACTCGATGCCCGGGGAAACGAAATTCCCAGTCACTGACCTAGACGGTGTTCCTCTTTCTAGGGTCCAAATTTATGCTATACCGGTACAATGTACTCTTAAAATATGAACAGGCGAACAGCTAGTGTATAAAATAATTAAAGAAAAAGAAATAAGGAAATAAAATATACATGTATACATATATATCTAAAAACGAATTAGTGTTATTGTCATAAAATTTTAATTTAATTCATTTTTGACTCAAAACAAATATTTTACGCTCTTTTATATAATGATTCGGTCTTTAGTTTGTTTTCTTCCGGGAGAGCTGATGGCTTCCCTGATGGACTGAGAATTGTCAGTTTTATGGACGCCGACTGTGGTCCTTTCCTCGGAATGATCACAGATTAATCTGTTGCATTATTTCCGCCAAAACATCTCTTAGATTGTACATAGCTCTGATCCACCGACGATTCTTCTTTTGACAAGGTTGAAGCCAATGTTTAGGTTATTTGTCAATTTAGTCTTGTCCACCTCTTACAGGTTACCGAATGCCTCGTCATGGATAATTGTCTAAATAAAATCCTCTATTTTCGCACAATCTGGGACTTATGTTATAGGATGACAATGTGAATACTATAGTATCTTGCTCAGTTCCTGTAGTGTCGCAAATCGCTGTACTGCAAAACAGCTTACAAGGATAAACTTAATTGTTTGCTACAGATGTTTCATTGCCACCATTCAGACATTTATGAACCATTTCTTGCACAACAATGCTCTAGATTGATTGTGAAATTTCTGCACAGTCATTTTATTGAAATGTTTATTTGGACCTGTTCAGTCAATAATTATCCGGGTATTTACGACATGGCTATTTCAAGGCCAAAGGAATGTTAAATGTAGTTTGATGAACTCTTAAACCTCGTGTGTCTTTTATTTGTTGATTGATCGACCAGAACCCGACCTTTTGAGCATTATCTCAGTTACATACCCAACGTTTTAGTAATTCTTTTTATAAGTTCTTTGTTTTTCATAGAATCCTAATATTGATTTGCCATGGGTTGTTGATAATAACGAAGAACAGATTGATTTCTGACGATGTGTAAGGTTTAGCCATTAAATGTTTCGTTTATTAATCAAAGGAGAAGCGATTGTTTTGGCAGATTTCTTCAAAAAACCGTGACAACAAATCAAAGCCAGGTTTCGGCGAATTGTATGGGAGGCGATCGTTAACATGCAACGTTTCTTCACCAAGTAACAAAGCATGTCCAAACTCCAAAACAAATTAATTAAGATCTCAGAGGATCATTCCCTTGGATAGAACTGAATCTGACAGGGGAGATGTCAATCAATTAAAAAGGTTTGATGGTGAACCCTATCACATTTAGCGCATATGAATCTGACGATTCACACACAGAGTCCAGAATTCTTTATATTAAGTTTGTTTTTAGAAGTATCATGTGTGACCAATTTTTTTACTACCGGTTCTATTTAATTATCTCTTACGGATGACTGGTTCTCATAGTGTTTGTCAAATTGTCAATCTATCTGTTTTTCTTTGTCAACAAGGGACTTTTTTCCCGAGCTAAAACATTCATAGACAGTTCGGCAATCTATACTACATGAAATAAGCATGTTTATAAAGCGAAGTTCCAGGGAAAGCAATTATTCGTTGTAAACTAATAATAAATGCAATTCGTTATTTATATATTATAAAATTTACAGTTGGCTTGTCTGTAAACGTTAGTTCATTAAAAGCTTCTTCGTTATGTAATAACGTTATGTGTCTGTTTTGTAAAATATAGTTATCCAGTCTTGGAATAAACGTGTAAAACAAGTTTATTTTAAATAGAGCTTATAATAACCTTTCCTGTGGAGTATTTTTGTTGTCTATCTCCGTGGTCAGGAAGGCTTAAATGCGGCTCAAGCACTGAGCAAACCAAGGTAAGAAAAATATTACAGTGTTTTATGCACTTTTAAGGTGACAAAATATGAAAACAACGGTTTAGGAAATCTATTTTCAGTACATGTACCATATGCCACGATCAGAAAAGAATAAATCGTGAACGTATTTCTAGATGGCTGAATACTAAATATTTCTGAGACCGCTTCGCGAATTTTAATGACTTTTCTACGTTAACGCCATAGTCATCAAAATATTTGAATTTCAATTTTTGAATGTTTAAAGTTTCAATATTTATTCTTTAGATTTGTCCGTCGAACTTGTTGCAATTCTCTGGTTATCAGCACTTAGCAAAGTGAGGAAATTGAATTCCAGACCATCGAAGATTAAATACAATGTATGAAAAAAACTGAATTACAGTTTGATCAATATTTCGTCAATTGTTTGATGTACTCTTACGATTGAGGTAATTGTCTCCGAATTAAAAAAAAATGTATGTTTAAAAGATGTAAAGTAAATCTATTCTAATATTCATGATGATAAAAAGTAAGAAGGGAATTTCGTATGCTGATCAGCGTATATGTATATTGATCGTTGTTGAACGTCCTGTCGATATCTTGACGTCGTTACTGGCGGTGAAAGTTATCTCGTTGTTTGAAATAGTAAGTTGTTCTTATTGTGACTTAGCCTTCTGCACAGTCTTCGCCTCTGTCTTACATTCTTATCCAATGAAAGGTCGCAAATCTCGGATAGGATGGTAGATACTTCCGTTGCATTTCTGAACCGGAAGTGAAACCTCCACTTGACCAAATCTATGCAAAGAAACCTTTTAGGTAGCTGAAAAGAAAAATAAATGGACCAATGCGTCTTGAATGTTTTACCAATTGTAACTATTATAGATCGAGCTCTCTATATTCATACAGGCATGATATTTTCTGTTTATTAATAGACCTACTAGCTACTCAACATGGCAAAAGAAAATTGAAGCAAAACATAGCGATCAATCTAAATGAGAGTCTTCTTTCAAAAGCAGGATTCTATAAATAGCCTTGTCGAATGTAATTAAATGTTTATATACTGCCATGTGATTAATCCTCGCGTGTATCAAAATGACACGGCGACTACAGCCACTCGACCACAAGAAGACCTTCCCTTGAGGCTGTGGTCAGGTAGCCTCGTTATGGTACCAGGGGTCGACTCCGCGTGTTACAAGTTGTCGTAGCTTGTTACATTAATTGTATGTCAAAGGGAATCTTTAGATGTAACTTTCCTTGATCCAAGGATTTGTGTTTGTAATTGTGAATTAGAATTGAGAACCTTTGAACCCTGAATCGACCACAATGAACAATGTAACTACAAAATGAAAATTATACATGGTTTTAGTGTATCAATACATGCTGAATTACAATATATCCTTGTAAAACCAAGATTACGGACTAATGCAATCTTGGTTTCAATAATGGTTTTCAAGATAAAATAATTTCACATGTATCGAGAATTTTTCTTTTTTGTACATTAAATGTAAGTGTTTAGTTTACTAAAGTGCAAAGTCTTTACAGATTGCAAATATATACATCTCGCTCATATGCATTTACAAACACTGCTTTCGATTGCTACTGTAAATTCCTAAATAAACGCGAGGAATTTATATCCGCATAAAATCGCGAGAAGCACCCGTGCGGATAATCAAATCTCGCCATTATTTTCTGAGAGTAAGGAACCATAAGAAATATGGATAAATGTTAGATGCGTTGGCGATTTTAGTTTCTCGCGATTTGATACAAAACAGCAGGAACGCGGAATTAAGTACTCGCGTAATAAAAGGAATTTACAGTATCCTCTGTGGTGTTGCTCATGTACATAATGGAATCACAAAGTTTACCTTAAATTAATTTATAATGACCAATCCAGATTCTATTTTTTTTTACCTGAAAGTATTAGCAAGAGATTTTAATATCATACAGGGAGCACATAGCACGGTATCGCATGGGAAAGAAGCAAAGAGAATGCATAGCTGACGATATTCTCGAAGAAATGGCAGACTATAATATCACAACATGAGCTTAATACGAACAGAAAATTGGATTAATCGTGCTGTGCAAAACATAAAACAGAGGCACGTTGATGCATTCAGAACCATTTTTAGTGGTACATTAAATTTTATATTTATGAAAAGCGCCAGTAAAAATATAGCTATTATGATGCTCAAATTCGAAGTACCGTTAGACATTATTACCCTTTATATGTAACAATTATATACATGTATAAACAGTTCATTTACACAACAACATCGAATACAGTTATATAAAAGAAACTCATACTGTTGGATTAACGGTTCAGAATAATAACTTAAGAGCAAATCTTGAATATCAATCATCTATTTCAACTCAAGTCATAAATAAATGTCTGGAAACCTATACCTATACTTTCTCTCTAGATCTGGTTTACAAATTGAATAACTTTTCAGATCTGACAACCTTTCCATAACATATATCTTTTTGTCATTACAATGTAATCTATCGAATATACACATAATATTGATTCCTCATAGGGCTGCATTTTACTCAGGTGGCCCTTACAGCCCACAGATCTCTTGTTGGTATTAGGTCACTTGGATTTTTTTGTTTGAACTGTTGTAGAATAATCAGTTCGATAGGGGACAATTAATGGACCCGTCTAAGCACTGAAGATCTTTATCGTGCTGCCATCTACTGGAGACTACTCGAGACTTCGGTAATCTCGGTGCCTTTCAAAGGTTCCTACCTGCCTGCTGTAACTCAATACAATGCAATCAGTATATAGTTTACAATTTTGTAACTTAATAAATGCTATTGCAATCATAACTGAAGTGTAAAACTTTCCCTGAATATTATATTTGCCGAGTATTTTTACAGTGATAAAGGCTTTCTTGGTTTATGTATTTGTTTTTGAATATCGAACATTAAAGAGCATTCTTCTCTCAAAGAGAAGCAACATAGGCCATAGTAAAATCACATGGGCCGGGGCAATAAGCTTAGACAAGCTCATCTAGCTCTGATCTTGGTATCACCTTTCTACAAATTCATTATTTGCAAGTATGAGACTACGAGTAAAAGTAAACTTGTCTTTGTTTTATTGCCCTGAATGCTGAAGTCAAATTCACGTATAGAACAAATATACTTATTATCAATATCGAGAGAGGAACAATGGGGCGAACTAGTGCCGTTTTATTGGAATGTGACTTATGTGTATCTCAGGTATTAGTATTCTAAATAAAGGTAAACAGATCAAGGTATTCTTTCATGTCAAGAGAATCAATATGTTTTACACGTTTGTTTAGAAACATTCTAACACTTAATGCACAAATCTAAGATATGAATTTTGTTTCAGTTATTCGACAGTCTTTGATCTTTCTATATATTCTCTCGTATATTTCTTTACTGTATATTACATTGCAAAATTTCATCATTTGTATGTAACTTTTGATTCGTCACATTGGGCAAACATCGGTTTTGAACCATGACTCAGTTCATTGTCCATTGTCAGCTTTTTGCTCTCCGGATCCCTAAATTATACCCCTCTGCCGTTAAAAAGTCGCACCATCTCACATATCTAAAATATATTAGGTCAAAAGTATATCTTTCATCTACAGAAAACGGTGTAATGGCGAATGATGGATTAGAAGTAATTGGTCGCAATTTTGAAATAAAGAATCTATGAAGTTTGTAATTTCATATCCCTGTTAAAAGACCGTGACGAAGTCGTTTCACCCTAACCCTGATCTCGGCTCGCTCTGAATATCAAAGTGTGTCATAATTAATGTCAAAATGTATACCCGCAGTTTTGTGCATGGTTTAAAGAAAATGATACATATATATAATAAAAGTTGAAAACTTTGGCACTTTACTGAAACATCGGCGCAGATCGAGTTTAACTGTTATAAAAATTGAGAATAAATTCGGCGTTTTGTTTTCTGGCTTTTTAAGTAGAGTAATATGATTTTTGCCACAAATTTTTTTTATATATTAAAGCATTTATCATGAGTTTTAATTAGATATAAATATTATGTTAATTTAACTCACTTATGAAAATTTATGGAAGTCTTCACATTTATAAAATAGCGGATTTTTTGCCTTTAACATCTTCTTCAATGGTGGGACATGAATTTTATTTTAATTTATTTTTTTGGGGGGGGGGGGGGGTGGTCACGCGTATGCCAATTTGTTTACATAAGGCTTATGACTAAACCGTGTACTTTTACATTAATTTGAATTAACCTATGTGAAATATTTTGAATTGTTATGTTATCCGAGTTTTAACGTTTTGATTGACAGGTTTGATAAATCACTAAATGAAAGAAAAAATTACACACTCTTTTTATTCTCTATGATCTCTCGCTTTAACATTTCAAACAACACAATTGACTACTGAAATCAGATTTAAGATATCTTTATGCGAAAAATGACACAAGCTTACGAAAACTTTTTTATCTTAATGTAATCTTTTTCCTGCAGAAGTCGGGCAACGACCTAAATTAAAGAAAAATCGTAAAACCCGTAATTAGTGGGACTTTTGATAATCCGGCGTGACACAAGATGATAGCTGATATAAAAATGTCCATTATCTCCGATAGTGATCGCAAGCCAGAGAAAAGACGAAACAAACGTTCTAAAGATCTCCATCTTAGAAAATAAAATTGCTCTTCCAGCTGCTATTATGTTTTTTTATAATTAAGAATATTATTAATATTACGTATTCGTGCACGCAGAAAATCAGCGTTTATTGACTGAATAGTATTGTACGAAGTGTACAATATTTCTGTATAATTTGACATAAATGAAATGTTAAAACTCGTGAATCTGTCAATCACGAATGATGTATCAAATGCAACTTTCTATATATCTTTACCGACCCTTATGACTTTTGTTTCAATTGATATAATTTCAACGTTGGGTAACTAGATTTATATTGCCAGCTTTGATAGTTATTAATTAAACAAATGTAGTGCCGGTAAAATTTAAACCGCTTACAGTTATGATTAAGTCATATTTGAAGTCTTTAAAAGAAATCAAAGTCTTTGATTTTTTTAATTTCTTATTATTAATCACGGCAAAAAAACAAACAAATTACTTGACTTTTTTTCCCTTTTTCAAGATTTTGGCTTCATCGGGTCCCAAGAAACCTTGTTTTATTACGAATCGCGATTTCTAATCCGTCACCAAGAAGGAAAATAAGTGAATCCTAAGTCCGGGAGATGTTAACATTTTATGACGTCACTTTTCGTTGTGACGTCATTTTCTATCGGTCCTGCAAACTTGCTGAAGTGTTTCAACGATGGGTCGCTCATTCAATTTCACTTATTTGTTCGCATGTGTGATTTTGTTTGCAGTTTACGCTGCACCCCTTGAAAAAGAAAATGTCGATGGACCACAATTGCCTCCCTACGGTAAGTAAAATGCTTGAATTTCACGGTGAGATAAGGGATTCGCAACGCAGACGACATAACAACATAATGTTGTCTTAGTACACAAAGTTAATGCAAAGATTTGATTATTTTTATTGTATTACAGTATGTTAAAGTGTTGCTATCAAAAATTTCACCCATTTAAAAATATTTTACAAACAGATTGAGTTATTAAAATACTTGTGTGATGGTTTTAAATTCTATTTGCCTATAAATAAAGAAGTGAACAAATGTATTTCACGGTGAGATAAGGGATTCGCTACGCAGACGACATAACAACATAATGTTGTCTTAGTACACAAAGTTAATGCAAGGATTTGATTATTTTTATTGTATTACACAGTATGTTAAAGTTTTGCTATCAAAAATTTCACCCATTTGAAAATATTTTACAAACAGATTGAGTTATTTAAATACTTGTGTGATGGTTTTAAATTCTATATGCCTATAAATAAAAAAGTGAACAAATTCGTATTACAAATGTACTTTATAAAAAAATAGCACTAGTTACACTGGGAACTCTTTTAATATTTTTTAGGATTTTACAAAATATGCAATAGCATCTACACCCCACATCCTCTTCGACCCCTTCCCAACACAAAGTCGAAAGACCCTGTAAAACGTACAGTTGCGTGCCAAACTGTTTTCCCCATATATTTCATTGAAACAAGAATTATTCTCAAAAGGTTTTATGTTGTTGTTTTTGTTAGGTTGAAGCAGATTTGACATGCACTGTATTGATTGAAATTGTTTTTTGACAACTCAATCATTTGTAAAATTAGTATTTCAAACACAGCATTTTGATTGTTCAGAGCTCTACTGTATGCTACATATAATTATCTTTTGTAATGTGCAAGGCGATAAATCTTCTTTTGGATTGTTATATTATTCCAAATATTAGAAAAAGAAGATTGAAAAAATATTTTGATATTATGCCAAAAAACTTTTATAGAAAATAAGGCTTATTCAAAATATGTTAATCTACTCTTTTCAAAAATTTGTCACTTTTTTAACAATGCTGTGAAAAATGACGGTTTCATTGAAATGTAAATAAAAAAGAAATAATTATAAGTTTCCCCTAAGATGGTGGCCCGGTCAAGTAACGTATTTTTGTTGGGAAGTTTCGATTCAACTACATTTCACGTACTGGCGTTCCAGTAAAGTTATTTTTCTAAGATACGGTATTGTAAATAATGATTTTTAAGTAATCTTCTCTCAGTACTTTTAATTGCCGTTTTCTGCTTTGTTTTCTTTTTTCACCTCTTTACTGTACTACAGATGTTGTCATAAGTGATGAAATGTCTTTTGAATCAGACTTCATTTACAGAATTAAAGAGAATATCATGTAAATTGTAAAGCAAAATTAAAAATAATTATGTTTAAAATCCAATGACCCGACAGTGATATCCTGTGCGTAATATAACCATACAGAGTTACCCTTTTCTAAAGAGAAAAAATGCAGAACATCCATTTAATCCAGAATAATCACATTTATACTTTTGGATTCCAAAAAATTACGAAATATGCAGGTTTTAATTTTTTTTTACTTTTATCTGGCTGTATAAATTTAATCACGTTCCTCAGTGGAATATAACTGCTATTATTTCTTCATTTTAGATTCCGTCCGAGAAGTCCGTAACTCTGATCTGTCTCCTGTTGATGATGTCAGTAAGGTAATTATGTTCTGTAAAGTCAAAGGGAAGTAACTCAAAATAAAAACTGGAAATGCCATCAAGCATATTGTGAAAGGAAGGGGGGTTATAGTTTTATTATAGTCTGTCCCAAGATATTTTTGCCGCATACTTTCTTAAATTATTCAATATTTATAAATACCTCTTGGTTCAGACTATGTTCATTCAATAGTATGAAAAAATCCCAAGATTTCCCCTTTGAAACGCCCCCTCTAGCTTGTCGGGTATCAGTACACGGCTAAAAATAAAGTCTACGAGGTTTTTCCATTGCTAAGGAGATGTAGACGCCCGGATGATAACGTGAAAAATTGCGCGAGGGGTCCCGAGTATTTCCGAATGGAGAAAAGATGTCAACATTCTCCATTATAAATCTCCGTAGGAAATCTGTTTTCGTTCCTGTGAATTTTTACGAGGGAAAAATGATAATGTGTGAATGAAGTTATCTTGGGAATTTTTCCTTCCATCGATTTTAATTGCACTTCAGTCACAGATATGTGTATTTTTATTAAAAGTCGTTCAAATATGCAGCAAAAATATCTTGGGACAGACTATAGTTAAAGATATTTTTATGATGTTTGTCGTACAAATGAAGCGCAACAATAAGCATTGCGCGTGCTGGCTGCTCAAAAATGTTTTATTTTTCATTTCTTAAAAAAAAAACTGATGAGCTTTTTTTTAAAAGAACACGTTCAAACGTATTTTTAATAATATTGGGAATTTGCCTGCGTATCAGAACATACCAAATCGCCGGCAAGTATAATAAAACCCCGTTTAAAAGTTCTAAGAAATATAGTTTAAGAATTATGATATTGTTAAAGTGGGTTGAAAAAAAACCCTATAAGGATTACGATTACTCAGAATAAAAAAAAAATTTCACTGATGATAATAAAAAACCATGTATTGTGTGTTATAAACCTAGTGTTATTTTTTACTTTCATATAAGTAGGCCAATTTAAGAAAATACCTACAAAAATTACACTATGATAGAGATTTTGTAAAAATAATACAAATTAATTAAACACTTTTAAAAATGAAATACAGTTTATGAATGGCAATGACACTGACTAAATGGAGACAAAGCAAAGTTTTCATTCGCAATTTTTATAAATATTCCAGTTTTTCTTCTATCAGTTTTCAAATCCCTGTCCCTTTTTGAATTAACTAAAAAAACTAAATGATGACAATGCTTAAACATTTATATTAACATTAAAACAACTTAATCTAGCTCTGCTGACATACAATTTATCTAAGGTCAATGATACAATTTTGAGATATGGCCAAAACTAATTCAGTGAAAAATTCAGTGAAAAACAAAATCTGAAAATTTTCATCTGTTTTGCTAGAAGTCCTATTTTGTTTGAGCATAATTGCATAATATAGAAAAGATATATATCGAATATATATCGAATGTAAAGTCAATAATTAATCATTTCATTAACATATTTTGTGTAATAGAGCAAATTTTACTCATGATATTGAACTTTATAACAATCCGATCTTGAGAACTCAAACCCTGAGTTAAAGTAGTCCGAGTATCGCACTACGTCATAATACGGATTTTACAATATTGGTTCGACTTTTACAAAGCGTTTTTGATACCCGGTATTGATTTTGCTCTACATCGCTGTTGTAAACAATGGCAATAATAAGCAATTAGAACGGTAATATATATGTATTCTATGAAAGAAAGAACTTATTAATGTTGAGAAATTCGATTCTGTTAAAGTAAAATGAAAGACGAAGTTTCTGATTAACCAGGATCTCAGGTATGCTTAATATATCTTCTTTATTTTGACCATCCCCCCCCCCCCCGAATTTTTCTCTATCTTTTACTAAAACCGGTTTATATTTAGAGACAGAAGCTATTTCGAATTTAATCAATCGTCAATTAATTAATCTTTAAATGATATCTATCATTGTTGACAGATCTAGGCAGAAAATGTGATTTTTACGGATTTTTTCGTCAGGGTCTACTTGGTTTAGAGCTTATAGCGTGAAAAGTTATCCGTCAACATATAATTTATTTTACCAAATCTTTTTTCTAAGATGTCAATCTATAGAATAAACACCATGAATTTAAGTTTGAGTCCATAAAATAGTAAAAAAATTACCAAACGCGATACTAGCATTGCATTTTTTGTATTCTCTTTTGATACATCAGGTCCATAAAGCGTACTTATTAACAAAAATTTGCGCAAAATTATTGATGAGATATGGTTTAAATAAATATTTATACTCTATTTTGTATGTTCAGTTCTAATTTTCCCAAAATTGGTAATTATTTTTAGGAAAAACGGACGTCTGGCAAATTTCATAACTGTCCATAATTTTCGCTCGGGGGTACACCCATCTGAGAGGTGATAACAAACAAACTAGCATGTAAACATACATATTTTCTTTTGTATATGTATTGCTAGAATGTATATTTATCATTTAAAGCTAAGCTTTTAAAGATTGAGCCCATTTAGTGCCGAGTATAGGACTACCTTAACAACGTCCTAAATAAGTCATTCTACCTAGACTATTTCAAGGTTTAGAGTGATTGACCTCGATTTATTAAGTTAAAAACTGATTGTTTAAAATAAATCGGATATGGACTTTAGTATTCACGCTATGGAGCCTGTTATAGATTGTTCTGTAAATAGTTACTCGTTTACATCACCTGTTGTTGATTTTTTCCCCAATAAATACCCTTACTTTTCAATTACTATTCAATTCGAGATATAGTCCTATATGGCAAATATTCTAAGAAGTTTCCTTCTTATACCCGGAGAAATTCACAATCACAAGAGCAAAAATACGTTTCTTAAGGTCAAGATCTAGTAAATGAAAGGTGCCTACAGGTTTATGAAATTCAAGATATGAACTCTTTTAATGATGCTTCATAACAATATCTTTGTTTCATATGCCATTATAGGGTGTACCGGTGCTTATTTCTTTGGTAAACAAAATGAAAAATCATGTTTTAAACGATCATTTTCATCAAATAAATTATGACGTCAAAATGGTTCTAGCACCGAAAAGACAGTCTGGAATCATTTACTAGATCTTGACCTTAAGGGAATTTAAAATGGGAAAATCTAACATCTTTTATTCTTTCGAAATAATTTTTCTCCAGACTTATTGCACACTTTTTCAACATTTTCATCCAGGTACTTTTCATGTCGTTTGCAATGCAATAATTTGTATTTATGGATGTGTATTGAAACCCGAAGCGATAGAGGGGGCGTTTCAAAACAGAGAATTTGTTTGACTACATGTACATGAAAATTGTTGTCGGCATGTCATGTATTGAATCTTTAGAAAAGAAAATATTAAGAGTATACTGACAACTAGGAAAAGTAAAATAAAAATAATGAAACCAAACGCAATGATATTGACATACTCCTTTTGACTAATGACTAGAATTATTCATAGTCCTGATGTACGGCTGTACGCTAAAAAAAATGCGTAGATTCCTAAACATGGGGTGTAGTCTATATTTCCAAGGCATCGAGAAAAAACCATTCTCAGCCAGCAAACACAGAAATTCAAATCTAAGGCTGGGAGCAACTTTGAATCTATAAAATTGCCTAAATACTTACAGATGTTCTGTGGTGTAAATCTATGCTCTTTGTTTTTTTAAGGAAGATCAAAAGTTGGATGAAGCAGTGAAAAGAGACACAAATACCAATACTGAGAAAGAAAACGAATTGGACCTAGATAAACGGGAAGACGAGAAGATAGAGGATAGCATTGAGGAGGCTGAAAAGGCCAACAAGAGGGGAGCGGGTGATGATGATGATTTAGAGAAACGGGATGATGACGATGATGATGATGATTTAGAGAAACGGGATGATGACGATGATGATGAGGATTTAGAGAAACGGGATGATGATGACGATGATGAGGATTTAGAGAAACGGGATGATGATGACGATGATGAGGATTTAGAGAAACGGGATGATGATGACGATGATGAGGATTTAGAAAAACGGGATGATGATGACGATGATGAGGATTTAGAGAAACGGGATGATGATGATGATGATGATGAGGAGGAGGAGGAGGATTTAGAGAAACGGGATGATGATGACGATGATGATTCAGAGAAACGGGATGATGATGACGATGATGATTTAGAGAAACGGGATGATGATGACGATGATGATGAGGATTTGGAAAAACGGGATGATGATGATGATGACGAGGATTTGGAAAAACGGGATGATGATGATGATGATGACGATGATGAGGATCTAGAGAAAAGGGATGATGATGACGATGATGATGATCAAGATAAACGGGAAGATGATGATGATGATGAATTGGAAAAAAAAGATGATGATGAGGATGACGAAGAGAAACGAGATGATGATGATGAGGATGATTTAAATAAAAGGGAAGATGACAAAAAAAGAGAAACGGCCACAGTAGATGTAGATGATGATGATTTGGACACAGATATAGATGTTACAGCACAGTCTAAAAGATCAACCAACGTTCAGAAAAGAGATACCTCTTCTCAGTTGATTAACAGAGCCCCGCGGAACGTCGATGATGAAGTTAACGAGGAGGAGGATGTCAATGATGAGGATATTGAAGATGAAACAAAACGTGATGCTAGTGCAGATGATTACAATGTTATCGATTTTCAAGATGATAAAAACAACAATATTGAAATAAGGAACGCAGATTCAGATGACGATGAAATTTCAAGCAGAGAGGCGGAGGCAGATGACAGCGAAGTTAGCAATAAAGAGGAAGATGTATCAGAAGAAAGCGATGACAAAACGTCAAGATCAGCATCAAAAGCAGAGGGACACAATGCCGGAAACCTGAACAAACTGATAGACGAGCTACAGGATCTAACACCCAAGGAAGACGGGCTGAACAAACGAGAGGATACAGCCAGCAAGGACGGTGAAGCAGAGAAGAGAGACTCTAAAGCAAAAAATGGAGATCCTAACAGCACCCTAACGGCCGAACAGATCCAGCAGGAGATTGAGAAACTCCTACAGCAATGAACCAAATGAACTCTAAGAATCTGATGATATATTATTATTGATGATAAAGGTTAATTCACATTAACTGCAAAAAATATTAACAATTTGGATTAAAATGTAGTTATAAATGAAATACAATAAGATAAAATATGCATCATTTGTTTGATTACATAGCATCTTCACCTTAACGGTTTATGTCATATAAATGTTTTTAAATTTAGTTATTTCTTTTCTAGATGAATTTTAACGAGTGTATGACGATTTATGTACTTGAAACAAATTTAAATTAACTGATTTTTTCCGTCCCCAAAAATCGTTCCGATTCTTCACAATTTATTGAGAAATTACAAAAAATCAAAAGTATCTATATGTTGCATGTACGCAAGTTTTTCCGCCAGTATCTGGCATTGCAATTATCAATTGGTCTTGGTTGGACTTTGCCCCCCCCCCCCCCCCCCCCCCAAAAAAAATGATGTTTGAGAATATCAGTTTAGTACATGTATCTTTATAATCATCTTCATAAGTGTTTTCATTCAGGGTCATAATGGTTTTTGAGCTTATTCTCACCGTTAACCCTGGCCAGGGGATCCAAAAGAGGCCACAAATGAAATATACTTTTTAAAAAAGAAATGCATACAATGTACTAGTATACTATCAATGAAAATATAGCGTATTATTCGGTAAAATAAAATTGAATATTTTTATTAGAAGAAATTTTAAGTTTAAATCATAGTATAACACCTTGTGTACGAAAATTGTCATATGAAATAATATAATCAATTGATACACCATGCTATTCGATATTACGCGAAAATAAGTGTTCATGCAACGAATTAAGATGAAATTAAAATATTAGATAAAAGTAGAAAAATATGTAAAGCTCGTTATATTACTTGATCAAAGTTCGAAATGGCGTTCAGATGAGCGATGTGGCCTATGGGCCTTTTATATTTCTTCACTAACAGTGTAGAATGCAGTTTTACTGAACTAGCGTACGTGTCTTTGGGGTGCCTTCGTGGGATAGTATGTGAAGATTTCGGAGCAGGTTGAAAGCCAAAAATGATTTTTTTTTTTTAAATTGGTCAAATATTTATCAAGCCTTCTAAATCGGTCCGAAAGTCTTTTAAAATTGTGACAAGTCCCTACATACACACGGCGTTAACTGGATTTCGTTGTAGAAAATTGCGTAAACTTATCAAAACATTACCTTTAATCAAACAAATATGTGTACGTTACCATTTAATCTCATGCCTTTGTTCCTTCAGGTCGCTAGGGCCTGTTGACCTCAACCATTAACCCCATCTCCGAGAGCTTGTATTATTGCCTCCAAATCAAACAACACAATTTCAGTTTGACGTTTTTGGAGCTAATTCTTGGTCTAACTTCATGTAGAAACAAATTCTTCATCATTGTTTACCTAGAGGCAGGGCACAACATTACTGTAGGGCAGGGTCACTTTCTTACACCGAATAGTCACGATATAGTGATCTTAACCCCAAACACCCTCCACCTCCTATAAAGTATGCTGTTTTATTAACAATTTACCGCCAAACAGCTCATGCAGTCACGTACAATTCTACAAAACCAGTAAAGGATGGAGGCGCCCATTGGGCAGATCCCGCTTACTGAAGTCCAATGGAAGAAGGAGTTAGGAGACAAGTACTTTAACGAAATAAGCAATTATAAAATTTACATTTACTTCATATATTGAGATTTTCTTTCACAATTTTAATGTATATCAAACAGTGTTACGCAATCAGTTAAAGCGTATGCTACTGTTCTATGTACGACATGAGTTTGAAACCCGCAAAGAGGTTAATTTAAAAGAATTTTAAATATGTTAGACTTTCACCTACATTGAGATCTCATGGTGCTCCATACCACCTTAAATAAAATATTTTCTGGAACAGTATAAATAGATGACGGTACTCAGCATCGGGCAATATAAAAAAAATTATCGTTTCTCCAAGTGGCAAGGCAAATATTTACATGTACTTACAAAATACTATCTTTATCTGCGTTTTGTGAAGTTAACAACACTACTTACGAAGAACAGTTAAATAATTGATTTACACACAGACATAAAGTATATGTGATATAACTACACATCATCCTTTTCACAGTTGAGAACATAGTATTTAAAAAAGTGTGACGCGTTCAAAGAACATTCTAAGTTTGGTAACATTGCTAGTAGGTCTCCATTGTACTTATTTTGAATCGAATTTATTTTCTCATTCTCTACTCATCCACAAGTTGTGCAATTAATAATCAGTATCTCTTAATGAATTTCCTACACATGATATTACTGTACAAATGCTGCATGACAATATCGATTCTTTTTTTTCTTATGATATATGCGCCGTGGTAACGCACTTCGAAAAAATTACGCACTTTAATTTTTTTTTCAAACTGCCTTAATTCTGAGACCAAATCAACGCAATTTGAATATATTTTTTTTTCAAAGTGCGTTGTAACAATGCGCGTACAATGATTTCACACTGGACTTGGAGAATTCTCAAGTGTCCTCTAAGAATCACGTTGGTCCTCACCAGTCAGACGACTTGTGTCCACCTCGGAATGATTTATTCGAGTCCCTGCACAGTCTCTTTCCATTGTAGTATCTTTCCCTTCTTCCATAGGCGTTTCTTTTCTATCTATCTCGGAAGGATTAATTCCCGTCCCTGCATTGCCTCTTTCCGTTGCTGTTTCCATTTCTTCTTCCATAGCTGTTTCCCTTCTAGCATTAGAGGCTCTCATTCTTTCTTCCTCATCTTTTAACAGTCTATCCACATCCTTTTGCTCTTTGTCTGACCTAGCCAGCTTTTCGCCGGTACCACCGGTATCAGCCTTATTCTTTTTCTCGGGCTCTAAAGCTTCGCTATCTGACTTTTCCTTTCCTTCTTTCTGTGAATTCTTTTTCATTTCCTCCTCTTTTCTTTTCCATTCCGCGTTTGAAGCTTCATCTAAATCTTCCTCAGAACCGTTCTTTTTAGAAAACTCTTTTTGATTTTCATTTGATTTTTCAATCATTTTATCCACTTTTCTACTCGAAACCAATTCTGGGTCATCTGCTTCAACATCCGGGGAATTGTAACCCGACTCTATTTTTCGGACATAGTCTTTAAGTTCCTCCCGGTCTTTCTCGGATTTAATGGTTTCTAGCCAGTACCTCACACAGCTCTCCAGTGTGTTGATTAAAGTTCCATGTTCCATTGCTTCTTCCAGAACAAACTCTACAAAAGGACGCTTGTAGTTCTCATAGCCAAACTCGCCAAGGAACTTCAGGATTCTGGTTATCCGTAAATAGTTATGATATGACCTACAAAAGACAAGTGAAACTCACATGTAGAAACATCATTTGATTCATGGAAGCGCCCTTAATTTTTAGTTAATTAGAAGTGTAACTGATTAGTCCGCCACATATTTTCATTTAACTATTTACATTTACATACATGTAACTTTTCTTGATATAGTTTTTTTACATGTATTTTGACATTGAAAATAACTCTAAGAATATACACAGTATTTTAACTGTCTGAGAAAATTTGGGATCTAACTAGAAAAACACTGTCAATTTGCTGATCTAGTACACAAAAATAGTGCACAAGCGGCCGAAAGTAAAGGAAATCTATAGGTATGCACTAAGTACATATATTTCTACGGAAGAATTCGAGAAGTGTTTGTTTGAACACGTTCGATGGCTCTCCAGTTCTCTCCCCCACAAAGTATTGCAGCGCTAGTAAATCCTGCACTACCTAAACAAACAAATCAGATAGCTATTATTGAATACGAACACTTCGGGATTAGAAGACTTATCTTATTGATCTATGAGTAACCAAAAAGGCATCCTACTTATGCAATGCTTGGTATGTGCGTGTTACGTTCGTGTGTACAAAGTGCCTTCTTGTCATTTCTTTTGATGCAACTTTTGTATATTGAGATTAAATAACATATAAGGACGAAATCCTTTCAAACATTCAAGAACAAATCGTTTAAGTATGATAAGAATATTTTTTGCATCGTTTTATCTGAACTTAAAGTCAAAGCATTGCACTAAATAATTACACTATATTAATTTAATAATAGTGGACAACAAATGTATCTAAAATTTAAAAGTCAAAAAACATACATGCATTCTTTGGTATTTGATATCCTGTTTTATTTTGAGTTTATCAAGAATATCATGTACACTTACATGTTTGGTCAGCTACAAAAGTACACATTAAAACGGGGTGGGGTGGGGGTCATTGTCCTAACCACTCCATGTAAAAGTAAAGGTGGTCATATCACAGTATAGTTGTGAATCATTGCACCTATTCTAGCTACAGAGGTCAGGCAATGATTACCCAGACACGATTTCTTGCGATAACTGAGGTTGACTTTTTATACAAAGAAGGTTAGTCATCAAAGAGGTGCAAATTGCAGTTTTATCTGGGTTGATAAGCTAGTTTGTTCGTGTTTCGGTATCCGTTTGGCTTTACACAAAGTTTTGTTGCCATCTCTGCGTCTTTGAAATGTTTATGTCATGCAAAACTGTGTGGGCTTTCCACAACCATTTAAACAGATTGGTCGTCAAAGCCAATACACTGGAAGTTGTTGGAAATAGTTGGAGCTATACACATTTTATCCTTCTCCCCTAGTTACGCGTTTCGCATGGGTCATTTTATAAGTTATGCAATTAGTGGTATGAAAGTGCATAGAAAGTGAAAAGTATAATGTTCAAAAGATAATGCACATTTTGCAAACACCGACTGAGTTCGATCTATTCGATCTTAGTTTTTTATTAAAAAAAAATATTGCTAAATATGCAAAGTCGTACTATTTTATTAGTTCAATATTTACTGAAATATAAGAGCTACTAATAAATCTTTCACTATGAATCATGATGTCAAACTTCCACACCAAGATTTAAAAGTGTGCAAACAGTTTCACTGAGCTTCAAACTTATAAAGTTATCTTGTAATCTTTTAAGCATGCGTAAATTAGCATTATGACGTATTTCCTTGTCAAATGATTCCTCGGTAATTGGACGTTAACCATTGACTAAGGAATAAAACAGTTACTGAAATTAGTTCTAGTTGATAACTTTCTTTCTCTCGAACAGATCAATAAACATCGGATGTCACAGTAACTCACTATTATCGTGTATTTCACAAGGACACTTTCAAAAATGGCGCCTAATTCGAACGTCTCTTAGCGGGGTCTGGAGCCAGAGGAGAACCTCGACAAAACCCTCTATGTAAAAGGAGGGAGAAAGTTTATCGTTGGCGCAGACGGCCGTGCATTTGTCACTGCGCGTGTGGCACTGAGATACCTCTAATCACGGACAAATATTGAATTTACACCTTTACAAGGGGCTAAGGAAACCGACACTCGCCGCGTTATCAGGCACATGAAAATAAATTATTCTTCAATACTGTGCTACATTTATTTTTAACTTAACAATTAATTTCACAACTCACTAGCAAACTTGCAACTCACTACCACCATCATAGGGAAGAAAACTTAAATCATATTATTTAGATGATTATATATAAACTACATTGTACATTGGGCGGAGAAGTGACAATAGTTTCTGAGATCGTTCTTGTCGCAATAGAAGCATGTGTGGTATGTTGGAATTGAACATTAACTATTACATGCAATACAAATCTTGAAGTTTTCGGACATTTTTACACGGTACTTCATTGCACCTAGAGACATGACGAACCACAAAAAATGTTAATTAAAAGTCAACACGAGGGAAAGCAGGCGTTTATGCACCTGTGTGTTTGGCAAGCATGAAAAAAGATCCACCCTACATTGAGGAGGTGATTGTCTGCGCAGAAGTCCTTATATAACACTTAGTTTGGTTATTGTCACGTTAGGGCGTAAAACTTCAAAGCAGACTCTTCCAAGGTCTCAAAACGAGGCAATGAAGTTGCTTGTATTTTGCACTTAAAAAATGAAACATCAAAAGTACATAAATCAAAGGGCATACCAACAGCCATGACACTGGGCAATATGTCTGTGAAATGCTGGGTTTCAGAACGAGGTTAAATTTCTAAATGATTGGGTGGTACGTAATTTATTCTAAAGAAACGCTGGAATTTTCAAGACACAAGAAATATCTTGATCTAGAAGACAGTTTCTTTAGAGGGTGTTAAAATCATGGCTGGAGCTTAAACGGGCAAACACCTAAATTATAGGTTTACTTCATAATGGCCATGTTATCAATAATCAATCTGTACGATAGAGAATATCTTCCCAGCATAAAGGCATATTATTCGTGCACCCTGTTTACCTTTTAAACGCTTTGAGACATGCGAAACTGTGCAGGACAATCGGTGCAAGATCTATGTCAATTTTAAAAGGCGTTCCGTAAAAGGACTGCAAGTGTTGATAAATTATAGGGTCTTCAGATTTCAGAAAAATATGTTACTACGACCACTTGTCAATATAGCTATCTGTACTATTATTACTACAAGGTACAATCAGTTCTTGTACCAGTAATACGGTTAACTTTACCAATACAAAGTATTCTCTACCAATTTTTATCTATTCATACCACCACTGTTAGTACATGTACTTAATATAACTTAATTGTATTTTACTACTATAATAGTGCTGACCCTGTTTCTACATTACTACTACTATACTACTACTACTTCACTTGACCACGACTGCCACTAACTATACAAACAATACAATATACTATTACATTGCATTACCTTGTTATTAACTACTATGATACTACTACATACTACCACTGAGCACTATTACAACTATTTAATCTAAATAGTTACTATTTAGCATATTTCATATCTTATACTGCCAATACATGTACTATTAGAATGCATTTCTACTGTCTGAAACGTAAAGCCATTATAAACTATATACACTACCCCTATAGCCACCGCAACTAGTATAGTAACTGCTTCTACTTCTCAAATAATGCATCAAATCAGTATAAATAGCTAGCAATCCAATTCTTTTTTAGGTTGAATATTTTGATTTTTACCCTAACTACCTGTTTCCAGAGTTGGTAGAACAGTTTGAGTTTAGTCAGATGATAAACATTCTTAAACTATAGGGCTGAGTAAACTAAGTGTTAACTCCCACTGATATGATGTAATTCAGTGTCCATTCTTTTATGAACATTTTTACATTTAAGGAAATTAGTTTTTGAATCTGAAAAATTGTACAGCTAATTTGCTAATAAACATGTGTAGCTTTTTATATACCAGTATTAATACTAATATAGATGAAGTTCTTAATTAAACTATCCATCTAGTAAGCAATTACCACTTATACATGTATGTATTAAAAAATTAGTTCTTGTACAAGCATTGGTTAAGACTTCTAATGAAAACATATTCATTTTGAAATTTGGAATTTTGAGCCCTTCTTCATACCTCAGGAATGTACACTCTGACATCCAGACCAATCGGAACGAATGCAGGATAAATATATGGTCCAATCACGTAATGCGGGGGGTTTAAAGCTAGCTTACTTGTGCAATGTTTTGACAGCTAAGGAACAAATAATCTGATTTCTAAAGGCAGGGGCTTTACAAAGTCCACAGATTATTAAAGTAATGTGGCTATGTGCATCGCTATCATAAATTCAAAATTGAGTTTCATGTACTGTGCGTAGAAACCGAAATTCGAAAGATATTGTTTCTCTTTCCAAAGATCTACATGTATACATATTATCTTATCACTGTGCACTTTACAACATGCTGAAAGGCAAGCACCGAAGTGTTTATGGTGCTGGGTTTTGAAACTATGCACCTAATTCGTAACTGATTAAGTTAAATTAAGTTCTTGATTGGCTCCGTTAACATCTGTATGCCAAAGGCAAAGCAATTAGTTACTTATACAATGTACATTTCACAAGAGCCATGTATACATTCAACATGCAATTGTTGGTGTAATGCACGTTTTCTTTAAAATTTCAAAATAATTTATATTTGTAAATTCTGCAATTATACGACAGTGAAAATACCAGGGCTTGTTAGAAAATACCTGGTACCTACATATTCATGAACTTGCAACTGTTCACAATTTTATCAGCATTTTCACACATTTTTAAGCATTTAGGACCATGGTTTAGAGTAAAGAATAGAAAAAAGACCCAAGGCTTTGGGTGATTTACATGTATGTCACTGCGACCTTATCTAACTTCTCATAAAAATTACTTTTATTTTATTCATTTACTTTTCACAGTTTTCTAACCTTTACTCAGGAATCAAAATGAAAAAATGGGGGGCTAATAAAAGGATTTGTTATCAAATTTCTACATTCCAGCACCTACAAAATCTGGATGTACCAGTATTTATGGTCACAGAGTGAGAAGTGGAAAACTATTTAGCATTGATACTATAAGGTTGCCGGGAACTTGCCTCAAACCAAGATTAAGAGTCCGAATTTTGATTGACAAATAGCTGAGTATCGTGGATAAACTTGATTATGTGATTTGCCTTTATTGAACTTTGGGCAAGTGGATCATGAGAACTATGCAGCATTTGTACAACATTGTTGCTCTGTGCATGGTAGTTGCACGAAAAAACTTCTTAATCCAGAAAATGAAACCGAGTATTGAACGTAGTTCCTGATCCATAGGCCAAATTCCCAGAATTCCACTCAATTTTCAGGGTCGCCTTAGGTCAAATTCTCTAAGACTATCTGAAACCTGTTTAGGTAATTGACGTCTTTGATCGCAATTTACAACATAATACTTGTAAATGGTAGTTACATAATGCACTATTCAATCCACGTTTTATCAAATTTCTTCAAAATGAATTGCAACTTTGATAAATGACTAAGGTGAAAATGAGCAGGATCGATTTTTCTGTTTATTGCTTTTTTAAGAGGCCAATGTTGTCAATTTAAAAACCAGTCGAAAACCTGTGTACTCATTTTTGTGCAGTTACAAGTCTCAAAAAGGTATGCAATCTCTGAAAGGAGGAATAAGAAACAGATTGGCGATAATTTATTGCCAATGCATATACAAGGCCAAATCTGAGGGAGCAAGAATTTTCTTTAATAAATTGACAGTAAATCAAACTTCTAGACTATAGCGAGATACAAGAGGCCTCAAAATTCAATTTTGGGTTTAGAAACTAGATCAGCAACTCAATTTCATTTCTTATGTTAAGATGACAACTTTTTGAAAGTAGAGCATAATTTATTACATAAGCTGACTACACAGGGTTCTGTGATTTTGCTTTTTTAAAGTCAACATCATGCGTGTTACGGCATAAATGAATCAGCTTATGTGAATATTCATCTGATAAATATTCCATCTGCATTAGGCAGAAATACATAATTAAAACTTGATGTCTGATATTATTTTTAACTTTTTAACCTAACACAGGAATAATTAGTAAATGAAAAAAAAATGAATTATCATTTTTTTTCTCTATGAAAATAATGCTTAATATCATGTGATGAATGAAATTGATATAATTATAGATGTGCTTTTTCCATCAAGTGAAAAAAAGTTGTTACCTTTTTGCAACTTAGATAGCTTACAAGTAATTCAGTCAACTTTAACAATTATCAAGACAATTTCATTCTTAATTATTCATTCCTCGTGTTGGATAAACAATAAAGATCTTGACCCGATAGACTGTTGATGTTACCAACAGATGGGTAAATGCTCATGAGCAAATCACTCACAAAACATCAATGGTTTATAAATATGCATTATTGATACCTCACATGAAGCAAGAATACTCTTATTAACCAAACTATGTCCCTTAATTTTGGATGTTTAAACTGAAAACTGCATGAGTCTTTGAAGGGAATACACCCCTACACCTCGATCAACCAAAAAAACCAAGGGAGATAAACTCCTGTTTAAACTATAAAATTAAAATTTTCTTGTGTCTCTATCAATTTAATATAAGATATGACTTGCATGTTCAAGCTCAGGAATCAATAAGGAAAGAAAGGTAACTGTTGTATAAAGATGTGTTTCAAGGTTTTGTTTTTTGGTGGGTTTTTTTTTACAGAGTATTAAAAGGATCTCATTCAGAATAATTTCCAATTGCTGAAGGTAAAATGTGTTGCACAAATCATCAAGTAAAATTTCCAAATGAAATGTAAAAAGTTTGGATAGTTATCTTCTTAAATATTCTGTAGTATTACCTATTCAGATGTTGGAATCGACTCTTCCAGTTCTCAGCCCTAGTAATTCTTCCAGTTTTTTTATCTAATTCCATGCCGTAGAAGTCCAACATCATTTCATAAGACTTCAACACTCGCTCAAAAGCTTTAGGGTCGTCCATTATTCCCTGTAGATATAAACATAAATTCATATCAATTTCATAAAGTCACAAAATTTAATTACATATATTCCGATTTATTATTTATTTATTTTTTTACAGTTGTTTATAAATTAAAATACATTTAATATACTCTTAAATTTATTTTTAATGTTTGTAAAACATTGTAATCAATATTCCTATGCAAATAACTTTCAATTTTGTAGTACATGCTCTAATAACCACAAGATCATCACATCATGTTTTATAAGTATACAAGTAGATGCAGAAAGAAAAATTCTGTACACACATTGATTTCATGACATTGGAGCTCCTGAGCATGGAAGTTCATCCCTGACTCTCTGATCGGAAACAACCTGTAAAATAAATGGCAAGCAGCTTGTATTGAATCTTCTGCAAATATACAGTGTACATTAGGGAGCGCAGGTCATTTGAAGAGCCCCAGCAGGCTCTTACAATAACTGTTTGAGGCAAAATACTGTAATCGTACTATATTTAGCGCATACAATATTTGGCGAAATATGATATTTCAACAAGTTTGCATGGATTTGATTTAGCGCATTTCTAAATGTACCTATTTATCTACTTATATATTTAACATTTAGCGATGTACTTGATTTAGCAGATGCTGTTTTCCGCCAAAAACACTAAAAAGATTACACAGCCAAATGTAATATGTTTACAGTATTGCGACATGGGATATTGATATATTTTTCATTAATAGTTACGTATTATGTATTTTATAATATACATCTTAACTGTTCAAGGTTGACATACTTGAATGTTTTTTTATCTGATAACCTTTTGATGACATTCATCATTTATTGGAAAAGCATAATTCTTTGATTTCTGCAATTATTGTACACATGTAGTAGAATTACGGTACCAAACAAATTGATTTTATTATAATTAATAATCATTTTACCAAATTGAATTTAAAAAAAATAAAATCTTAATCATATACATGCAACAGGCATTTTCACACTGCATGCCTTTAAAATTTTATGTCAGCCCATTGGCCTTTTTCCTTAGTCCTGATATTGAGTCCCTATATATACACTAATTAAATGTTCATGTCTGTCCTAGCACTTTCAACCATCCAGCTCTTTTCCTCTTGTATATGTTAATTGATTGTTTTATGAACATTGAATGTTTTATGTACAATCTTCATGTTGCCCCTTGAGGGCCCTTATATTATTAATTGGTCAATAGAGAAATTGAAGTTGAAATTGAAATTATAGTCTCTATGAATTAGTCCACTGTGACTTGGACTCCATAGTTACCACTGAATATAGCCATGATGCCGCTCCAGTCTCTCGTAGTCTCCCCACCAGTCCTTATAAAAATTTTCTATGTAGTCACCTGAAATAAAACGCCAATACATGTAATACAAATCAAAGCTCATTTACAATCTTTCAGGCTCATGAACAATTTTAAAATACCATCAAGTTTGTGTCGTGGGAAACAAAACCCTTCTGTATGTCATTGTCATGTAAGTTGCAGTGTAATTAATGCACATAAAAAAGTTCACTTCCATTTTATTAATTTATTATTATTTACTTATTATTTTATCTTTGTAATTTCACCAGAATATTGATATCAAAATTGAAATAAAATTACATTTATTTCAATCATTTCCTGACATATTTCTTTTACTTTATTATACATGACTGTGTATCATCATTATTATATATACATGTAGGTACAAAATTTGTTTTAAATTTTAATATTATAATAATACTTTTACATATATTCTCACTTGATAGTCCTCACATTGTATTTGTTATATAAAGTAATTTTCAATCGATTAATGCAAGGATTATGCTATACATGAAATGAATAACAGTTCTTTATAGCTGTAACTTTTTTACTTTTTTCTTGATATTTGAGTTCTTGATATTGCAATTCTGAAGTAAATCTAGATATGAACAACATGCTACATGTACTGATATTTGATGTCACAATATATATCTTGAGGCTCTAAACCTACAAAACACATTTCTAAAATATAACCCAGTATTTTACTGGAGACACTACCCTGGAAATTAGTAGTAAATCTAAATGTCTTTGGAAAATACAAATGAGTATTTCAAATTGTTTTACACTAACTCTGGTCAAAATAAAAGATATGTCCACAGAAATGTCAGCAAGGATATTGCTGGGTGTTCCAATAATTATTATCATTTTTATTACATGTACATGTTTCAATACGATGACAGTGCATGAAATGGTCACATCATAAACTATCAAAAATTTTATACTGCATTTATTTCACCATCTTATATTTAATATTATCACACAGAATTTGAAGTTATTATCAATCTTACCATCAGGATATGATTTTAATTCATTCTTGTAAAACTTCAAATTGTCTTTTAGGTCCTTGTAATCCTTTTTGCCCTGAAATGAACATTTGACATGAAAAAAAAAATCAATACAACACCATAAATGTACATAATTTTACTTATCAATCAAGGAATAATTAAGGATTCATTCTTTTAGTATTATAAGGTTATACATGTAATTTTGGTTGGGGCGTTATTGCAAATCCAATAAAGCCCAAAGATAGAATTTATCAAGCCCTGACAAAAATTATCATCTCATAATACATGTATTCAAAGAAAAATTTCTTCTTACTTATATTTATATAATATTAGTAATTGTACAATTAGATATTAGAATATTGACATATTTATTTGACTTTCTGACATTTTTTTTAATCTATGCAAATCCTAACTGCTTGCGCCCCAACAATACGTCAGTTGAATTTATTGGACTGTATGATACAAAATCGATTTGCAGTGTAATCCCAGACAGACACTGAAAAATGTAAATATAGTTATATCAATTTATAACTATACTATTTTCTCATTTCGAAAAATGTCTGTGTGGGAATAATTATATCTGGCTTATGACTCGATCATGTCATAACAAAACTATCAGTAAAACAAAAGCCATGCAGAAATGTATGAATGATTTTGAACTTCATAAAATGACCTAAGGTCAAGGACATATGTTCAGGGTAATAATAATTGACAATACTGTATAAAGGGTTATTTTCGCCCCATGTAATTTTCACCCTTTTACACTTGCAAGCAATTTCACCCAGTCTTGAATTCGCCCAGATGCAGTTGACAATGTGTAAACAGAGATATTATTTGCAACATAAAATTCGCCCAGTCTTAAATTCACCCTCTGACAACAAGGGCGAAAATAAAACGGGGGCAAATATTTCCCTGTATACAGTACATGTGGTTGGTTTCCAATGATGAATTCCTTATACATGTATATACCTACCAACCTTAATCACATAGGATAGTTTATTAGAAGAACTAAAAAATAGTTCAATATAAATACAAGAATACATGAAGTGAGCTACTTACTGGGTATCCACGTCTGTATTGTTCTAAATCATTGTGTCGGTAGCCTGAAAAATATGTTTTGTCATCGTCCAGGACACTTTTCTTTTTCTTCATCTGCAACGACATAATGCATTGAAAACTGGTTAATATTCTTCTGCTGACCTGAATTAATATGTATATATATATTATAAACATGATAAATTTGTACAATGTACATGCTAAATTGAATTCTGATGATAAAATTGATTCAGGTCATTAAAGAAAAGGGGGTTGTGTATTCCATCTCTACAATCTTCAAAAACAATTAACTGTTTATTGTGGGGAATTCACTTAATAATTGCTGTGATTGCCAAAGGCCCGGTATTAACAAGTTCACCTCTAGGTCAATTTTGAATTGTACAGCCCTTAGTACATGTACAGGTAAATACAAAGATTCTGAAACATAAACATGTACATGTAGGTACTGTGATCGAGACAATAAAATAAAATAACGCTTACTGGTAATCAAACAGTAAAGTTACCTGAAGCAAATACTACACCCCCCTTTTTTAAATTTTTTATGGAGAAATTTTTTGGAAATGTGCATACTATTTTAGCGGTATATTATTTGATTTTAAATATTAATATTTTTGCTCTAAAATAATGACTGTAAATACTTAATAATGTTTTAATATTCATTCATTTCAGGCGTTTCAGGCCTTTTTATGAGTTGTAAAATTTGATACAGTAACTGATCTTTGATCAAAATGGAAACTACATGTACATGTTCCTTTTGCTTTTGTAACTTAATTTTTTTTTTTTGACAGTTTCAATAATACCAGTGTAAAATACATGTATATTCATGCTAATCCACTATCTGTCTTTATTTCCTGGACAATTAAAGACTTTGTTCATGCAGGCATGACAAGGTAATCCACTTTTAGCTCTTTTAACCCTAAAATTAGAACATGTACAAATGTACCAGGAAGAGACCTTAAAATACAAAACAGGAGATTCATTAATTAATTCACTAATACATGTTCTAGAACACCCACATAATACACAAAGTAGTAGCTTCTGCAATCATGGCAATCATGATCTTATTATTAATTATATTTTTTTTTGTCATCAGTACACACCCAAAATCATACGGATATGAGATTCAGAACTTCATCCATACCAATACTAATTCAAATCATGCATCAAATAGATTTAAAAAAAAAATAAATATACATATTTTTCTCATGGCAAGCTTTATGAACTTTGTCTAATGCATTGTCAAATCAAAGTACTGAAGAACAGACAGGAGTTGATTTTGTCAATGTTTATTTATTTTAAAATCAATGATATGTTATTTTGCATGACAAGTACGTGTAGTTTCTAATTTGAATCACCCAAATTTTTATAATATGACTTTTTGGACTTTTTCGACAAGAATGTCGAGAAACCTCCATATAAATCATGTTAAATAACATTTAAAGATAAAATTAATTCAATCAAACTATGTATCAGTAATAGAAATATTTCTCGAAAATTGTATGGATCCAAGCAATATTGAACTCTAGTCTCGTTCAACCAAACGCTCGGCTGACACCGTAAATCTCCCACAAGGATTTACGGAGACAGCCGAGCGTCGAGTTGAACGAGACTATATTGAACTCTGGAATACATACGACTACAAAAAATATTTAAATTGCTCGTACTATTTAAAATCTGACTATTTTCAAGGTATTTATAAATAAGTTTCCTTGAAAAACAATGCTTTAGCATACATTACATCGAATTTATCAATTATTTTCAAGAACTAATTCTTGTCAGCAGCAATGATTTAGGCTGAGGTCCAAACACTGTTTCACTTTCGGTTTGTCTGAGTAACTGCATAGGAGAGTTGATTAAAATCAACTCCCAAAAATGAGTACTTATGTTCCTTAATAGTCATGTTAATGTAAATAAACCTGGTCAATTAAATTTTATTTTCTAGAGAATATTACATGTTCTATCAAATAATTGCTGTTTACAGAGTTAGAACCATTTTAACAAGACCTTGGACTTTCGGTTGAGCGTAGCTATCTATTTCTTGCGTCAAAACAAGTTAATTGACGCGGTTTCAAGCGAAATATACACCGATTGCGTAGACTTAGCTCAAAAGCCAGACAAATCTTGTTCATTTCACAGAACTTTGGCTGAGTGGCCAGCAATGAAATAGACAGGCCTACGTCACATTGCTGTTTGACACAACTACCCAAAGTCCAAGCTCTTGTTAAAACGGTTCTACTTTCACCTTGTGTTATTAATATTTTGCCCTTCTACATTGCAAACAGTTTTGCTCTGTCTTTAATTCCCCCAGACACAGTTTTGTTTAAAGAGAGATAATTAAAGACATTCAATTTTACCCAGTCTTAAATTTGCCCATAGACATTGAGGGTGAAATGGGCAAAAATAAATCAGGAGGGTATGAGAAATTCATGTTTCGCAACCTTGTCTTCAAAGCAGAGTTACTGTAAACCAACTTTTATTTTTCATGAGGTTTGCGAGGGCCTCACTGTCGCGAATTTTTCTCGCGACAATAAAAGAAACAGGTGTTGATAAGGTTTAGTCGCGGAAATTAGTCGCCGCGAACCAGTTCATCTCGGATAAATCGCGAAATAAAGTGGTCGTGAATAATAGTTGGTTTACAGTATTTCTGACAGAAGAGATTGAGGTGAAATAAAACAGGGTTTATTTACATTCAAAATAATTTAAACCTATTCCATGTATTCAGACTTTTATCTATTAAAAAAAAAAAAATGGTACCAAAGTGCATGATGACTCTAATTAGTTGTTATTGAATAATATCTTCCTGTAGGAAGTGTTGTTGCTAATATAGCTTTTTTAGACTACACTGAGAATGAATAATGTACATAATGTAATTTACCCTGTTTTCAACATGCACAAGTATAAAACGTATCTCTCTTTTCTAAATCTTATACCAAAGATGGTCATTGCAGACATGTAGGCACAAGATGGCTCAAATAGAAGGTAAAGCACCATACAATGTACTTGAGCTTTAGGGGGCCCAGGTTCAAATCCCAATCTGATCCATCAATATTTCTCCCATCCCATTACATTGGTACCTTGAAAACCCTTGGAACTGACAGATTATAATTGACTTTTGCTAGGAGAAAGAACCTTGGCTCAGTGCCAGATAGCTCATTCACGGTTGAGTGCATCTAACCAAAGATTGAGAGGTCTGGGCTGAATCCCAGTCTAGTCACGTATTATTTCTTCAAAATATTATAGATACCCAATAAAACAAGGATGATATTGTAATAAAGACACTTATTGTCTCCACTGGGGTTTGAACCCTGATCCTCTGGAATACAGCATGCTACAGTCCGATCGAGCCAAAGGGTTGAACCACTGACCAGAGCTAGTACTTGTAGGAATGTCACGTAACTGAATCTACTAAAGTATTTCATCTAAGGTTTGGCCTATTATAAAGTGTGCATGATTAAAAAAACCAAAATAGACAGTACCAACAGATCAAAATAAAAAGTGTTTGGGAATTGCAATATTTGAAATCCATTTAGTTTCTTTTCTATCAAATGCCGACAAGAAACAGATAACAATGATAACATTATTCATGTTAAGAGGGTATACCTTCAATAAATGACACTCAAAATACTATACAAGCGATAACACAGACAAGTGATATCTTGTAAATTATCTGATCACATTGACCCAAATGTCTGGTTAAAATTGACCATTGATCTGTGGGGCAATACTGACTAAAATTAGTGTCAACGTCATTAATCAACAAATACATACGCTCGGTTTCTTTTCCTTTTTTGAGCCCATTAGGAAGTTCCCCATTGTAGTCTGCTTTAATCCGTCTGTGGCATCACTTTGGTTTGTTTTCCTGGAAGATCGCGGGGACAATTTAGACATCTTTCCGCTTTCGGTTTCAACCGGAAGTAAAATTCATAGAGCAGTAACCAATGTAAACATTTTTCAACAAATATGGTTTATAACGTTATTTTAAAATACTTATGCTTTCACTTATAATTTATCGTGTGAAGTTTTTTCGTCTTTTACACTTTAACATGTTAGGAAGTTACACCAGAATTCATGATTCGAAAATAACAACCACCTGACTCTGTATCAATGGCTGCCCACATGAAATGTTTCATATTGACCCTTTTGGACATTTAGATAACTTGAATTACATATTGGAAGACAGTCTGAGATAATGGCCTTATTTTTCAGATTAAAAACTCCATGTCTTTTAAGGTAATGCGGACCTCATCAATAATACTAGATACAAGAATACTATACATAGAAATCAACTGTCATCGTGCACAGTAATCCGAGATTCCTCTGACTCTAAACCCGCTTTTATATTGTGACATGTGTCTCCCCCACACAGATTACATTATAAAAGTGGGGGTAGAGTCAGAAGAATCTCGGACTAACATAACAGTTTTTCAATTTCCATAGTCTTACCAATAATTTCATATGATTCAGTTCGAATACTTATGTAAACCTAAATGGCCGGTTGCGCATCTGTAGTTTAGGTAAGTACAGCTCAGATTCAGATCCGCGGATCACGTAAGCCGGGTTTAAATGCCAGGTGAGTTGGAGTTACCTGAGTAGTGATTCCATTGCACGCTTTAAATCTGAACTAGACTTATCTGATCCAAACTTACAAAGAGGAGGATGTCGAAATCGTGCAAATCTCCCAATATTACGGCATTGGAAAAGACAATTTTATTAGAACTAATTGATTCCAGGAAAGATATTATAAAAGATATATAAAGATTTGTACAGACAGAATCCTTCATCTTGTTTAATGGAAGAAATATTGAGTTTATGCAAGTATGTATACAGTACCAATCAAACCCAACCTAACACCTGACCAGACCCCAACTAAACTCTGAGTTTACTCTCAGGGTTTACTCTGGGTCTGCTTTTTTTGAAAATTTGCATCCACTAGTCTGGGTTTAGTTTGGGTCTACCTAGGATTTACTTTGGGTTCACTCGGGGTTTGCGTCAGGGGTCCACTTTATGCACTGAAGTGTGAAGCAGACCAGCAGTCTTTCATCTTGCCATCTTACCACCTGTAATTCCCACCCCTTTTATGTTTCAAATACACATGTAGCATCTGCTTTAAGGGGTCTACCGGTACTTCAGATCGGGGTTTAATTTACTCTGAGTCTCTGTGTCTACTCTGGGTTTACTTTAGGTTTACTCAGGGTTAGCTCTGGGTCTCCTCTAATAAACCCGAAGTAAACCCCGAGCTTACCCTGAAAGTACTTTAATATGTTAGGTTGGGTCTGATGGGTGCTGTATATGTTTCTATACTAAGTTTATGACAAATCAGACAGGGATTTTAAACCAGGCTCCCTGAATCTTTGATATACACCTGTATATCTCAACTAACTGGGCTATCTGGCATCAGTAATTTAACTGGTCTGACCCTCATAATTCTCCCCTTATACATGTATGATCTTCCCCCACATAGTTCAAACATCTCATCACACCAAATGTAATGGGATCAGATGGGAGGAATAACAACAGACAAAATTGGGATTGTCACATTCCTTGCTTCTTCAATGACCAACCGATCTTTCTGGCCCTATAGTGATAGAACCAGTCTGACTGGTATACTGTGGCAATTATTATGTGTACTGTAAGAATTATTGTTGCAAACCATAGCTGATGCAAAGATAGTATATTGTACAGCTCAATTTTTATAAACACATTTTAGAGATTTCAACACAAGCTTAGAAGTTTTTGAAGAAAAAATTTCAAAAAGTTAAAAAAAAACTCTTTTTTTAATTGTAGATTTCTACACCAAGTGCCGCTGTCTTCACTGAAAATCCACCCTTCCTGGATACAGAAAACTGGGACCTTTCTAAACAGCATCAAATTAAAGTGGTCTCCTAAACATGGGCAGTGTATAAAGTATGCCCTCTCTCTCCCCGTTGGATATGGACTAATAACATTCAAATTGCACCCTAAGACCGCCCTCTGTGCACCCAAGGTCAAACATTCACGTCTTGTTAAGGACGATGGGGGAGGGGGCTCCAACACAAAGTTTGACTGGAAACAGTTCTTCCAGATGTTGGTCCCGGAGATGTGGTATTTACTGGCAGCAGTGATAGTAAGTTCTTTGCCTATTATAGGACTTCATATTATCATTTAGAAGTTAATTCAATTGACATCATCATTACTGGTTGATTTTCAATCATTGTTTTTTAATTGACATCATCATTACTGATTGATTTTTAAGCTCACCTGGGTCAAAGGCTCAAGTGAGCTTTTCTGATCAAGGTTTGTCCCTTGTCTGTCATTGTTGGCATTGTTGTTTGGGTTGTTGTTGTTGTCATAAACTATTCACATTTTTATCTTCTTATTCAGAACCACTGGGCCAATTTCAACCAAACTTGGCACAAAACATCACTGGTTGGGGGATTCAAGTTTGTTCAGATGAAGGGTCATATCCTCTATAAAGGGGAGATAATTAGGATTTATTGAAAAAATGGTGGTATTGTTCCAAAATCTTCCCAAAAACGATTTAGCCAGAAAAGCTCAAATGTGTATGGAAGCATCCTCAGGTAGTGTAGAATCAAGTTTGTTCAAATAATGGTCCCTTGGGGTTGAGTGGGGCCACATTGTGTACGTATGAATATACATATACTAGTTATATATAGAAAAAGTCTTTAAAATCTTCTTAAAAACCATTTGGCCAGAATAGCCTTAAGTGTGGAATCATCCGAAGGTAGTGTAGATTCAAGTTTGTTTAAATCGTGGTCCCCATGGGATGGGTGAGGCCATAATGGGGGGGGGGGATAAAGTTTTACATAAGAATATATAGAGATTAAAGTCTTCTTCTCAAAAACTATTTGGCCAGATAAGCTCAAATTTGTGTGGAAGCTTCCTCGTGTAGATCTATTCCAGTTTGTTCAAATTATAATCCTAGCGGTTGGGTGGGGCCATAATTGGGGGGGGGGGTGAAATTTATATATAAAAAGATATAATGAAAAATCTTTAAAATTTAAAATCAAGAAAAACTAAAACTTGTTTAAAAGCAAAGGTTGTGCAGATTTAAGTTTGATAAATCATGATTTCCTGGAGAAGAGTGGGGCCACAAAGGGGGATTCTTAAATCACTGCTAATGCAAAGGAATAGAGAACAATCTTCTCTCACAAATACTAAAACAACAAAAGGGCTTGGTATTTATCATAAAAATATGAAAACATAAAAATTTTTACCTTACAAGGATTCTGGGGTTTAATAATTTCTTGTTAGCATAAATTTTCTTGGTTATTTACACAGGGGCCAAGCCCGTTTTAACATTTATTTCAATGTAACCATAAATAAAGTTATGGTTACATTGAAATTAATGTTAAAACGGGCTTGGCCCCTGTGGTTATTTACATCTAGTCAAATTCACAGATTTGATAACATGGATACAATCGTGTTTTAAAATAGTCTATGAAAGATTTGAGCCCTCTGATTATTTTGTCACATTGAACAACCACATATTTTATATATACAAGTTTACTTGAACAAATAAAACATATTTACAATTGTTGCCAAGCTCTCCTCTGTCATTCATTCCTCTCACAAACATCTCTCATTAAATCTTTATTAACTAATAAAAAATCAGAGAATGACAGCAGCGATATGTCATCACTTGATGTGCATATGACATAGTATTACACTGATAAATTTACACATGAGTTAGTTCACACGACTCCTATTTATAGGCTGCAGTGGCTGCTGCATTAGTTAACATCAAGATTCCCCTTCTGCTGGGAGATTTAGTTAATGTGGTGTCCAACATGACTAAAGAGACCACCACTGACTTCATCAATAACCTCAGGATACCTGCCATCAAACTAATGATGTTTTATAGTCTACAGGTAAAGTATAATGGTACATACTCCCCTGGAAGACATCCTTATGTAGCCTTTTAAACTATATTCAGTGATGTATTAACTGTATTTAATAAATATACATGTATATCTTAATTTTTTGTACCATGGTGTTTGATCTGTGGCTCATTTTTTATCTCTGGCTCATTTTTGCGAGAAAGATGCTACAGCTTTACGCTGTATTCACAAAATCTGAGAATTTGCTCTTAAAAATATTTGAAACACTGAAAATTGTAGTTTTCTAATGAAAGTTTAACTCAAGATATTAATTAAGACTACACATTCTCAACCTTAGCCATAATGTATTCAACATTGAAAGTAATATTTTCAAAAATAAATGATTCAGCTGACTTTATATAATGTAATATAATATATATTTCTTTCACAGGGCCTTTTGACTTTTATCTATATATCCTTACTATCAACTGTTGGTGAAAATGTAGCAGCTCAGATGAGAATAAAGCTCTTTGACTCCCTTCTACGCCAAGATGTGGAGTTTTTTGATACACATAAAACTGGCGAGTTAGTAGACAGGTTAGTGACAGATTTGTCATCAACAAGTAAATCTCTATATATAGATGTATAGCAAAACGTTGCAGGAATCTGCTTTCTCATCTTTTGGATTGATGAGACAAGAGGATCTTCATTAGGTTACATGAATGTTCAATTTGATTTGAACAATATTTATATGTATAAAAATCAGGACTGAATGTCAAGTAAAGGTTATTTCAGGAATTCATATGTACCCAAAATGTGGGAGAAATTGAAGTTTAGCGCTTCTGTTTTTTTCAAGCTTTGATTGCTGTTTTTTTATCCTTGATGATTACACCTGTAAGATATGTCTGTGATGTTTTTATTTTGATCACTCAAACAGACTTACCTCTGACATCCAGGATTTCAAGAGCTCTTTCAAGCTGTGTATATCTCAGGGACTGCGAGCTGTCACACAGGTCAGTGGATACATCATTCCATTTCCTGTTTTGTCAATTTTTTATGTGTTCAGATGTTCAATATATAGACTCCTATTTAGACAAATTGTTCTACACCTCACTTTAAATATGTGTAATAAATTTCTTAATAGAAGAACAAGGGCTGTTTTTGTATGACTACCTTTTTGACAAAGCTTGCATTTATAATTTACCTTTTAAAACAAACAGTTTATAAACAAATTGGATATCTACATTGAATATCACCCCACGCCCTGTGTCTGTGGGTTACGTGTGATATCTGTCTGTTTTCAGACAATAGGCTGTGTGTTCACATTGTATGCCATATCCCCCAAACTGACGGTTCTAATGGTGACTGTGATTCCCGCTGTAATAGGAGTCGGGACTATGATGGGATCGGGATTAAGGGCTCTGTCTAAAGCAGCCCAGGATCAGGTATGTGTAAATCATGGATTAATTACCAAGGGAATGCAAAATATAAGCATTGATAATTTATTTTTGACGTCATCATGAGAATAACTGCCGTCAGTAAGCAGACAAATTGTCATAACGCGCTAACGCGCCTTATTCAGTTTGTGTGCTTAACTGACGCCAGTTATTGTCACGACGACGTCAAAAATAAATCATTCAATGCTATATTGATCACCAAGAGGAAATAAGTTTAATTGAGATATTTGTTTGAGTTTGATGCTTTACGACTAGAAGAAGTTTAGCCTTTCTTTTTTATATGCCACCAAATAGCAAGAATCGTGTTATTATGCAGATAAATCATACCATAAAACATCAAAACATGCATATGGTCCAGATTATCTTGTTATACTTTCATGTTAAATACTGAAATCTGATTGGTTAAGACGCAGTTAATAATATTGTCTATTACCCTCAGCGTTAGCAACGCACTTAGCAACGGGTAACATTAAAAAATGTTACATGCGCGAAACTTATGCGCGTATGGTTCGCTGTAGAATTCACGTTATTCCTATATAAAAGCAGTAAAATTTTCTTAGAAATTAAGACATTCAGTATAACAAAATAAATAGTGCCTGTTTGGGAGGATAACAGTTGAAATTGACACCCCTCGAAAACCATTGTCAACCTCCGCTTCGCGTCGGTTGACAATGGTTTTCTCGGGATGTCAATTTCAACTGTTACCCTCCCAAACAGGCACTATTTATATTATATTATACATGTAACATGTACTTGGTACCATCTAAATACAACCAAAATTGATGGGTAATTTAATTACCTTTTTATGTTTGAATGCAGTACAGCCTTTTGACAATGAATTGAGACAGGTAACTTAACCCTTATGGCGATACAGGTGTATCATAGTTGATACACTACTAGAAATATGATTTAATATTAATGTATGTTCTTTCAGGTTGCTAAGAGTACAGCAGTGGCTGACGAAGCTCTGGGGAATGTCCGCACTGTGAGAGCTTTTGCCATGGAAACAAAGGAAAATGAGTAGGGTTCTTACTCTTTTCCATAAAGAAAGAAGAGAATTACCAATTTACAAACTAACAATGTTGATACCTACCAGTCTAAAATTTGTTGTCATTAAAAATATCACATTAGCAAAATTTGTTAATACGGTAAACCACATTTACAATGAAGTGCCAGGAAATGGTGAATTTATTTTGTTATAAGCATAATTTGTTATATCCGTCAAGTTTACAACATGTAATTATATCTCAGTTAAAGAAAATGAATTCACTGTAAGCGTCAATTCATTACATGTAAAAGAGTGTTTGCTATAACCATGTTTTCTTATAACCATGTTTTACTGTGTATGTGGTGCAGGATTTGTGATGGGTAGAAATATTTTAGAACATTTATGTGTTCTTATCCATTGGAACATGTACATGTAGTTTCAAGCAATATTTATGTTTCAAGCAATATTTATGAAGTTTTGGTGTGGTGATTTTGCAATTTATTCAACTTGTGTTTCTTTATAGAATATTCAGTCAGCAGGTGGAGCTATCAAAAAAGATGAACATTAATCTGGGTTTAGGCATTGGAGCTTTCCAGGGCCTCTCAAATGTAGCTTTGAATGGTAAATCTGGTTTATATCTATAGCATTTATAAACTGAAGTATAAAATTTATCTTGGATTTTTAAAACATTAACCATTTCTCCAAGGTATTGTCCTGGGGACCCTGTTTGCGGGAGGATACCTAATGTCAGGAGGGGAAATAACTGCGGGTGACCTGATGTCTTTCCTGGTGGCCTCACAGACCATTGAAAGGTATCTAGAATTTTCTTTACTCTAGATCAATATGACTATCCATGATCTTGCTTCAGTATTGCATACTGGTATATGTTTTGGTATATATTTTTCTTTTCTTTTCTTGACAGGTCTTTAGCACAAATGTCATTTTTGTTTGGGAATGTTGTTAAAGGAATGAGTGCAGGTGCTAGAGCTTTTGAGGTAAGTTGTACATGCATTTTTGTCCATAAGATGTAAAATATTTAATTTTATTGAATATTGAAAATGATATTTTTCTACAATAATGAGGTACTGATAAATGAGAGTTTGATATAACATTTTTATGATTTTTGATATCTACTTAATATTTTTGCAGTTTATTAATAATGAGCCCAAAATTCCAATCAAAGGTGGTAAGATAATACCTTACTATGCCATGTACGGAGATGTCGAGTTTGAGCATGTCAACTTCTCCTACCCAACACGAGCAGGACAGGTACACTGTAGTCTCGAGTTGTTTGGTTAGGCTTGGAGGTTTCTCTTTGCAAATTAGAAGACTTCAGTTAGTTTTTAATTAATTAAATCCAAGTTTTAATTTTGTAATAATAAATAATTTTTTTATATTCACAATGAGAGAAAATGTCTATAGAACATGTACATTTGTTAATACAATCATGTTTTATGTTCTCTTGTATATCGATTATGTGATTGATTGATCATTCCAAATTAAAAAGTTTTAATAATTATCTGTCTATTTCCTGCCTGTTTGTCTGTATTATAGAAAGTTTTAAAGGACTTCAGTCTGAAGGTTCCTAGAGGAACTGTGGTAGCATTGGTCGGACTCTCAGGGGGAGGTAATTCATTAAGTCGATTTATGAGTTATCTTTCCTGTCCCACTTTCACGTACATGTTATCTCAGTCTGTTGACCTTTTATTTCCCTCATCCTAGGTAAATCTACTTTGGCTGCTTTGCTGGAAAGATTTTATGACATTGATGAAGGAAATATTAGAATAGATGGAGTCAGTTTGAAAGAACTGGACCCCACATGGTTGAGGGGTAAAGCTATAGGATTTATTAATCAGGTACGCAGTAGTCATGTCATCCAACATTAACCATCTGATGAATATACTGATGTTTTACATATATACAGTGCATTATTTATTACAGATGTCAGAATAATCTGATATCAGATAATAAGTTGAAATCAAGTGAGAAAATGCTAAAGAATGCTGTATATTCAGAATTAGCAGCCCCTTTCTTCAAGCTCCTTTAAATTGCTCTCCGCTTTTGTACACCCCTATTTGTTGTTATTTTTCATATGCTGTAGTGAGTTTCCCTTGCTATTCATATACATGTTCTTCATATTTTCCCCTGTAGGAACCAGTGCTGTTTGCCACTTCTGTCATGGAGAACATCAGATATGGCCGACCAGATGCCACGGATGTTGAGGTACGAACTAGACTGATTATCATGTGACTTACCGGTTCAGAACTGGTGTCTGAACCCAAAATGTGCTTTTTACTCATGTTCCTTTTGTATATGTTGCAATATACATGTAACCATGCATGTTTAATGTTTTTTAGGATACTGTATATGCATGCACTAATTCTAAGAAAGTTGAAAATAATCCTTAGTAATATCTTGTCAAGTACCTGGTATATGATGGTTATTTTGATCAGTTTATACCTGATGTATATGATATTAAACCTGGTTTGATCTACATGAACTTTATATCTTTTAGTTTCATATCATATGAAAGCTTTAATCAAATCTAAAATAAAAGTATTGACTGTTTCTGTATTATACTATAGGTAATGGAGGCGGCCACTATGGCTAATGCTTATGACTTCATTCATTGTATTGACTATTTCTCTATTGTATTAGGTGATTGAGGCTGCCTCTATGGCTAATGCTGATGGCTTTATCCGGTCTTTTCCTGAGGGGTACGATACCGTCCTTGGTGAGCGAGGGGTTACGGTCTCTGGGGGACAGAAACAGAGAATCGCCATAGCCCGGGCCCTCATCAAGAACCCCTCCATACTGGTGCTGGACGAGGCCACAAGGTACCACCTCTAGATCTCCTAGTATCACTGACTGGCTAAGATCAACACACGTACATTGTACTGCTTCCCTAACTTACTCATTACACCCCATCAACATATAAAACACACAGTACCATTATGATAGTACCATATTTGGAACCACTGTACCATAGTCTTATAATGTTATATTTCATCACTGTATTGAGTTTTTTAGGTCACCTGAGTAAACTCAGGTGACCTATTGCTCTCCGTTTTCTTCTGTCGTCGTGCGTTGTGCGTCGTGCATTTACTATTTTACATTTTTAACTTCTTCTTAAAAACTATAAGGCTAATTGCTACCATTTTTGGTATGAGGCATCTCCATGGTAAGAGGAATCTCAATTGTGAAATTCGTGGCTCTGCCTCATCTGGGGCACCACAAGTGGGGCCAAATATGCAAAAAAAAGCCAAATTTTCAAAAATCTTCTTCTCTACTCCCACACATGTGAGGAAAAAACTGTTTGCATGGTTATGATGTCCAAGAAGCCCTCTACCAAAATTGTGAAATTCATGACCCATGTGTCAGGGGTTCAGGCTCTAGGGTGGGGCCAATACAGCCATATAGTAAACATGTATTAAGTCTTAGAAAATCTTCTTCTCTGCTCCCATATATATTTGTTAAAAACTAAATGCAAGATTATGATGTCCATGAAGCCCTCTACCAAAATTGTGAAATTCATGACCCCTGTGTCAGGGGTTCATGCTCTAGGGTGGGGCCAGTATGGCCATATAGTAAGAATGTTTTAAATCTTAAAAATCTTCTTCTCTGCTCCTACACATGTGGGCAAAAAACTTAATACATGGTTATGATGTCCACTTACTCCTCTACCTAAATTGTGAAATTGGCCCCTGGGTCGGGGTTCAGGATATGGGGGGGGGGGGGGGGGGGGCAATATGGCAATTTGTTTTCCCTTGGACTGAAATGTCACATTTTCATTGGTTTAAACATAGCACGTGATTGCCTCATATATCTCTATATTTGTTCTGTGAGAAATAATATTAGGCAATATGGCCGTCATTGGTCGACGCTTCGCTTACTCATAAGTTCTTAAAGTATATAGGGTTGTTGCCCTTTGAAATTCTTTAAAATTAGAGTAGTTGCCCTTAGAATATTGACGTCACATTGTTTTGTCTGGAGCAGAACAAAATGGCAGCGTCGAAATTTGCTCAAATCTCTGCAGAGGAAAGGGAGAAAACATTTGAAATTGAATAGCAACAAAACATTGTAAGTGAACATGGGTAAAGCAAAGATTTTGAAAGAGTATTTGAAAGGTGAGATAAAAATTTTGAAGAGTTTAAATGACTTAAATTGGACGAGATGTAAGGCATCTTGTACATGGCTTTGCGTAGATCATCGCTATTTGTGAATAAATATGTCTCTTGATAGTCCTCCAGAAAACAAAACACTTATTAGGTTAGTTACTGACTCACTACGGAAATATATTGGGTTGATCAATCTCATAGAAGGCTCGGCTTCGCCTCGCCATCTATGAGATTGATCAACCCAATATATTTCCGTAGTGAGTCAGTAACTAACCTAATAAGTAATAATAGTGTTAATGCATATAATGTTTAAAAATTTTCTTCTCTATTCTCACACATCTGTATAAAAAACTTACTTATAATTTTGTTTACCAGGAAGTCCCCTACTGAAATTTTAATTTTCATGTCCCTTGGAGGATGGGTTTTGACTCTAGGGCAGCTAGGGCCAAAATAGATTTGTAGGTGTTAATGCATATAATGTTAAAAAATCTTCTTTACTTCCACAAACCTGAAAGAAAAACTGAATTCATGGTTTTGTAGACCAGATCTTTAAGTTTTTCACCAAAATTATAGGTTTCACAGTTCTTTGTGAAAGATTTCAGGCAGGGATGTGGTCGTCATTACAAATTTATAATTTCTCTACTCCAGAATGAAACCTAATTAATTAAATGCATATAAATATGAGACTCCTCAACAAGTTTGTGTATGGGTTATATGCTACTCAGGTGACCGTTAAGGCCAATTGGCCTCTTGTTTAAATATGGTAATTATATTATCTTGTACTGTAAACAAACTTATAATTGTGTGTAAGAAATTTCAAGAAGCTGGCAAGAACTTCCTAGTCACAAATACTTCTTGCTGTCAAACCAGTCATTAGATGCATCTCTTATCTGTCTATTAAAGTATAACCACAATGTACATAGTCTCTGTCATGTAAAATTAGTTGCTGCAAAAAAGCTCATAACTGATAAATTGTGGAATAAAGTCAACACTAAAAAGTTGTTTACGGTATAAGATACAGAAGCATGATCCTCCTCTCTAAGTTAATATCATTTGTTTTCCCCTGTCATTTCCATCACTCAAAATACCTGTATTTACAGTAATCAGTGAGTTGATGATTAAGATGTTTTGGTCTGTTTTCAGTGCACTGGATGCAGAGTCAGAGCAGATAGTGCAGGCAGCCCTAGATAATGTTGTCAAAGGTATGTTGGAGTTAGTCTCCATTGCTCTTGTTAGCTCAAAGAATTGAGAGAAAAATAATATATATTATATTTCCAATGGATTTTTTTTTCTAGGTAGAACCGTTTTAATCATTGCACACAGACTGAGTACTATACGAGATGCTGACATTATAGCAGTTGTGTCAAATGGTCAGATAGTTGAAGTAAGTCACCCTCACAAATACACTCAGTACTTTGATACAGTACCTCAATACCTAATACAATACCTCAATACCTGTAATTATGTAATATGTTAGTTCTCACCATATAACAGGGGGTTTTCTCATATTGATTTTGTAAGGTTCATAGCTTAAAAATGTAATTCAAAAATGTAGATGTTTTTTTAATTAAAAATAAGTCATTAAATGAAATTTACCGGGTACTTCATGTACATGAAATTGAATACAGAAAAATGGTTTATTAACTTCTGTTACTGATATTTACATGCAGCCAACTTTAAAACAATATTTACTTTTCTCTCTTTCTGTGCTGTAGCAAGGGAGTCATGATGAGCTAAGGAAAAAGAAGGGTCTGTACTGGGAGCTGATCCGTAAACAGGAGCTAGAGGAGGAGATCCAAACCCACCAGTGGGGCCGGCCTGAGTTCTAGACAACGCCTAGTTATAGAGTGGGCAGGCCTAAGTTCCGGAATGCACCAAGTTGTAAAATGGGCTGATCTAAGAATTAGACTGTGTCCAGATATCAAATTGGCAGACCCAATCTTTCAGAAAGAGAGAGAAAGAGAGAGAGAGAGAGAGAGATTAATTTTAAGGTAATTCTAGACTAACAATTGGGGATGGGGGTTGGGGGCATTGAATGATATTAGTTCTAGTGGAATCATGTGACTGAGTTCAGAACTGTAGAAATGCATCCATTAAATGGGGACATAATTATATTGAATGGTGCTACAGGGTTCTAAATCCGCCATTGTGCACATATATTAAATGGAATATGATATGATAGCCTGAGTTTTAGCCAACAGGAGACAAGGTTTTTAATTCACACAGTGCATATTACAATATGTACAAGAAAGATTGAGACCCAAGTTTGAACTAGAAGAACTGTGAATAGCCTCTAGATGGAATGTGATTAATTCCTTGAAAATGGCAAATAAATTTGATGTTTGTATCTATAATTATGGAAGTCAAAATTTTGCAAGATAATTTTACAGATATTAAATTCTTGCACGGATTCTTTTGTACATTAAGGTGAAATGAATGTTATTTGAAGAAGTGATTTAATGATTATTTGTTGTGATAAATGTGACTATATACTGTAGTTATTGAGTTTTTTCTTGAGTCATCGGTACATGTAGTGAAGGCTTTAATTTACCCTTATGATGGAAAATAATTAAGACATGGATAGTTATATTTTGGGTGTCTTAATTTGTAGAATGCCTTAAATGTAAAGATGACACACTGTATATATATATATAGATTGAGCTGCGTCCTGAATTACATTCACCTATACTCTGCTCCAAGATATTGATGCAGTATATTTTCCTTTGTTATAGGATATTCATAAATATCCCAAGGTTCAAACTACATTCATTCACAAGAATGAAAAAGTTTCAAGTCTCCTCTTTTGAAACACCCCCTTTATTTTGTAAGACTGAAAAAGACATTTATAGATAAAAAGTCTATATTTTGCTTTGAAAATGACACATGCATGAAATAAACACAAGTCATAATGTTAAAGAAGAAGTGCGAGATTTACATGTAAATCTTTGTAAGAAATCTACGTTCGATCTCGTCAATTGCAATTTTGCGGTATTTGTAATGTAGCAGTCGTAAATGAATTAAACAAAAGTTACATGTATTTTTTCTTTAACACCCAAGGTCTCTTACAGGTCAGTTAATTTTAACAACTCTTTAAAACCCGAGTTTTACCTTCGTTTTTTTTTTCAAAACTAATTATATTGGACAAACTTCTCTAATATATAAATATAAGACCAATGGCTACCTTTGATTTTACATATTACGTTGTACATATATTTGTATTTGCAGGTTTGTAGTACGATTAAGCAGGCAGGGTGGTCAACAAACTAACCGTCAGATCTACTGAATACATACATATTTGTTTCGGAGATGGGTAGCTACAAATATTGATAGTTTACATAGATAATTGCCAATTAAGATCATTCTCTCTTTTCTTTGTTTAACTGAATCATTCGGTAGAATCACGGTTTGTTCTAATTTCGTTGTTTCCCGCAAACATGCCAAAGGTCCGCCTCACTCGCGGACGTCCTGAAGTTGGTTGACCATCTTACGCGAGCGAGTGTGAAGAGATGCTAGGTACATGAACGATATCGCGATTTCTGCCAAGTAAACATTGCGTGTTAAGTTGGACACGATTCAGTTGCATGAACACTGTGTTAATTTCTTTAATATCAGTTATTCAGCTTATTGGAACAAGAATGTTTCCAATATATTAAATCGTTTAATCTATCCATATATTGTATACTGCTTAAATTGTTCCACCTGTATTCATCTACAAGTATCTTGTTGTATGCTCATCATTTATATTTATAAAAAATCATAATAACAAAAGAAAAAAAATATTATAAATACATGTACATGTATGTATCAAAGCAAAAACTCAGGTATAAGGTAACTCAACATGGAGTCTCCAGATCTTCCTTAAAATCTAAAAAAAAAAAAAAAAAAATTTATTATTTTAGCCATAAACTATCGTTTAGTGAATAAAAATCGTATAGATTATCTTTTAGCTTAAAGTTCAATAAAACTGTCTTTCTATAGATAATTAAATATATTTTCTTTTTAATGGCCACGATCGGTTCGTTTTTACAGCATTGGTAATCATACATTTTTCATATAAAACCGATAATGTCATACGTCATAAGTATTTTCCAAAACAGTTGATTTTAATTACCCTTAAAAATAAATTGTGATTTTCTTCCAAATCTATGGCTGAATTTTAAAGGAATTTCAAAATGATAACCTTAATAATCGCAAAAATCATTTTTTTTATAATAAAATTATCGATTAATTTAGTTTCGCTTATATACGAATTTTCAAATGTTTATATTTGTAAATATGCGGATATTAGTATACGTTTTAAACAATTATCTATAAAATTCATTTCTAATACATTACTTTAACCATTAGAAATTTAATAAAATACGTGTTGCTATTAATTTTAGAGATTTGTTCTACAAAAATATCTTCATTTATTGTTTAATATCAGTCACTAGCGTGCCCACGTAGCCTTAAATTTTACATTAACTTAATTTTTAGCTCAAATTAATATTCAGTGAAAAGGGATGTGTATGTTAAAACATAATATTTGAAGCTAAACATTGTATAATATTTAAAGAGTTGAGGTCACTATTAGTAACGCAGTAATAAAATCAAAAGCGTGGGCTAGTTTCTTGAATAAATTATCTATAAATTTCTTGAATAAATTAGAAAATAGGGTCGAAAATGGAACATCGCCTACGATACTAACCCACTGATATGTTATACATATAGGTACATGCATGTAGAACTTGCGGTTTTATTAGAAAAATTAAATCAACTTTACAATAATTCTGACTTCTTTTATTTAAAAAAAAACCACACATGTCCGGATGAAATGACAAATTTAATTATAAATATTAGGTTGTTATTTGTTATAGTAGACAATAATGTCCAGATCCGGCTAGATTTTTTTTTAAAAAGTAAATGATTGTCTCAACCCTGTGCTGTTTTTGTGCCGCCTCGGTAGCAGTGACGGGGGTGAAAATTTGAGACCTTCGCTCGGTGATTAAACATTTTAAAAAGTATTTAAGGAGTGTATATTATGTAATACATAAGGCCGTGTTAGTCCCGGGGTTGAGAGCTAGAAGAAGGAATGACTCTAGGATTGATATCGTCATCATTTTTGGAAGAATGGGCTCCGAACCCGAGTAACACCGAATTAATTAAGTGACCGAATAGTATGTCGTTTGAAATTTCGGTCATCGAGGTGAACAAAACCATGCCGTTTCTCAATTTTGTCTCCATCTCAAAGTAAAATTTTAAAACTTGTTTTATTTTGATTATTTACATTGGACAATTTTTGCCATAGATATTAATTAATTTCACACAAAATGTAGTATTTTAGCACACTGTCAGAATTAGCAGTAGATGTGTGCTGCAATAATGTTTGAAATCAATTATTTGTTATACATTTTATGCAATTTAATGGAAATGCCAACTATAGACCTTTTTCTTTTAAATAATTAAGTTGGTTACTCTTAACCTACTCCATACAAAGGTCAAACATATGCCAGCATTAGGAAGACTCATTACAGTATCGACTGTTCTATTGGTAACCAATCAAATTTCCGTTGACAGATCATAGTCTTAATGTAAAATATGGTTGGTTTGTGTACACTCGAAGGCTATATTTTTTATTAAGATATTCAGGAATGAAAATATCAAAGTTTGCAATATTTCAGTTTCTTTGGTGTATATTGTATGTTAAGGTCAGACGCGACTTATCTTCCATTTTTCCTATTTTTTCTTATCTCAACAATGTGAAGATTTTCATTAAGTAATTCCATAATGTCATGTTATATGATACATTTTTTATTTAGATATTAAGTGTTCAATTAAAAATATATACCATGACTTTGTTTATAAGCATTCAAATGCATTTTGCATGCTATAATGACGAAAATTATCAATATTCTTGCGACAAAATAGCTTGATAATGTACTTTGAATTCTTAGAAATTAACAGGTTTACATGTTAATATATAAGGAATAACAGATAAAGGAAAATTATATAAAATTGAGGGGTGTCTCGTGTGTCCTGATTTAATTCAAATAGGTGATTAAAAATGAAAAAAAAATAAATTATGCTAAATAAGTGTTCATGAATTGATGATTCAAATTAGTAGCAAAATAAAATAATTGTTGGGGGGGGGGGGGGTACAGGGGAAATATTAATCCTAGAAAAGAAACAAAAATGATCATTTAATATATATTTCTTTTATTATAGTTTGAAATACATAACAAAAAACAATCATGAGATCAGTACATAAGTTTCAAGTCCTCAAGTATTGCCGTGCATTTTTTTTTAAGTCAGATACTTCTCGTCGGCATACACAATGCATTGATTTATTTCATCAACGCGACTGTTAAGTAATATTGTATTTAATACACAGTTATCTATTCAGATTCCCCACGGTGGGAGTGAGTGTAACACCGCGGCGTGGACTCTGTCACTCTGATATGTGGTGGGATAACTCATAGGGGGCGAGCTGGAATTATCACAGGAACATTGACTTCTATCACAACCAGAACTAGTATTATGCTGTTCGTTTGATATCATTAAAAATCACAGATAGGCGGGACAGAATTGGTAGACGAGACGTTTGGAATTAGCAGTCTTTTTAATAATTCCTTTGCGATAATACTGTCGTATTGAGCGACTCAATTTGTCATAGTTCATGGCGGGTCGGTTTTTCCTTTTACCCCAGAGTTTGGCCACTTTCGGGGAGTCCTCAATCTTGAAGATTCCTTCCTGTCGGTTTACCCAGCGGATGTATCTGTCGTATCTCTCCGGCTGAAGAAGTAGTTCCTTCAGGAACCGCCAAAGATGGATTGTTTGCTTCTGTTGGCATTCCACTGGATAGCCCGGCAGATCATCTATAAGCAAGATAGTTGACGTCTTATTGTCTACCTTATTTTTGCATTTTTGACCATTAAACTTTACAGTTAGAGGCTTATGGGAATAAATAAATTTATATATAAACTACTTTTACCCAGATATACATCATAAAATTTACCAGTTTGTGTGAAGGGCGTATCAGAGTTGTTATCGTAAAAATTGTAATCCGTGTAGCTGTAGTAATCAGAATAGGAGGGAATAGCCTCGTTTTGGGATGGATACTCCGGATGGAAGCCCACGGGCTGCTGCATGACGGGAGGGGAGGGGTAGTCGGAGCCGGCCGACTGGTGAAAGATATAGTCGTCCCTTCTCATCATGGCCCCCGAGGTCTCGCTGCATTCGCTGATAGTGGGCGAGGACACACTGTTGTGGCGATAACTGTTGTAGTAGTAGTTGGAGGGAGGGGGTCCAGAGTGCTGCTCTCTTCGTGCGCTTAATTTACAGGCTGTTAAAGAGAAATTGGTTTGTGTTTATTAAGTGGCTAGAAAACTGACCAGAGAGAGAGAGAGAGAGAGGGAAGAGGGAGAGAAGGGAAGAGGGAGGGATGGGAGGAGAGAGAAAGATAAAAATATTAAACTAAATTATTTATTAAAGTACTTGTACTTTTTAAAATGGGGTTATCTGCTAATCATTTCAGACTTTTTGCAATTGTTATTTTTACACTTTTCTCTTTATTTAAATTTAACTTTCTACATTAGATGTATTTTCTTATTTAGCTAATAATAAAAATATATACCAGCATTCAAAGTAATATGATTCTGATTTTGAAGTCAGTACTTGTATCTCAGAATTTTAAAGCAACTCACCATTTTTCCAAACATCAAGCTGAGCGTGGAAGTTCGGGCCAGCATCCTTGGATTTCTGTTTGAAATCCTCCAGGGTGAGGCGACAAAGCTCCTCCCCCGACATGCGGAACCTGTCCGTAATTCCCTGAGGGGCACCAAACTGGTCCCCGTACCACACGATCCATTTGTTTACTTCTTGATTCGTCCATTTTGTTGGGTCTTTAATAGATAATTACTAAATTTAGAAATAAAGCAATACAACTATTTAAAGACACATTATAAATTATGGAAAAAACCCACATTTTTCCTTTTAGGTATATATAAGTTAATTTTGTGTACCTGGACATATTTCAAGAATGTGACAAATATGGTCGATTTCCTCTTGTAATGCCTTCAGAACAGATTCTTCGAAGTTTTCCGATTGTTGTACCGGCTGAGTTTGGGGAGGGAATCCAGAATGTTGTGGGGGTAAAGTAGGAGAAATATCGCCAAAGTGAGTGTCCACTTTCAACCCTGGTTCTTCAAATATCCTTGTTGAATTCTGATAGCTCCTTGGGTCATCGAAAATGAGGGGTGGCGGGGACCGATCAAAGCGTCTTTGAACCTGAACCTCAGAAGGTCCAGAAAACAAAACAGGACTGGGATTTTGCTGCATCGGCTGAAGAAGAGTGTAACAAGGACTGGAGTTCTCGTAACTTAGAGGTCTTTCTTCTGATGACATGATTTCGGTTTTCACTGTGCTGTAGGTCACGTGACAATTAGCACCTCCTCCAGGTAAATGTGTGTCCTCCATGAGAATCGACTGAACGAATCTTGGATCTGGAGATGAGGCTGCGATTGCAACAGACGACATTTCCACGATGTTGTCCAGGGTAGAGATGCGCGAGGAATGTGACAATTATTACTTATGATTGATTTTAAATAACGGTATGTAACCACGTGAGCTGACCGGAAAACTTCAACATGCCCTCTTGTCATAGGAGAGCGGACATTTCCGGACAATTGACTTGACAGTGCATTGCATCTGAAGCACAATATGTAAGACGCATTCCTTTAAATGTACACGGCTTAATCTGACTCAAGACAATCACCACATTAATTCTGTCACTGGTTCTCTCTGTCTTTTCATACTGATGACGTTTCCTTCAACAGCTTTATTATATACCGGACCAATTTTTATATACTCTTCCATTCCTCTGATACATATTTTTTGAACAGGATTCTACCTGATTCGTCACACACAAAAGCGTCCTTGATAATTTATCAAAAGATGACAACTTTTTTTTAATCTTATCGCATCAAAGTTGTGAAATCACTTTTATTAATTTGAATTAAATCTAAATATCTTTTGAAATCTTCTTAGGGCTAATTAACAAAATTAAGTAAACTAAAACATAACTTTTTATTTTAGATTTTAAAAAGATGACGTTATATAAAATAGACTTTTTAAAAAATGGAATCGAAAGATGGTATATTATGTATTTTAAATTACTCAGTTTTAAAATATTGCAATACAGATTGTAGTATCACAAAATATAAAAAAAAATACACAAAAAAGAGTTAAAATAAAAATTATCATTAATTGTTAAACAGTCTATTAATATATTTCGAACAATTCCAAAGACAAAACGGAATACAGATATAATTTTTGATATTTTTAACTGATAAAGATGAAAAAGTTTTTGAAGAAAAATATTCTCTTGAAGATAAGGCATATTCGATATATGATTTACATATAATAATATGAATTAAGTTTATCCTGAATTGTATGTTGTATCTTTGTATGACAACCCAACCCCCAAAAAGTTTCTTGTTAATCATAAACAAAATATTTTCAAATAAATATTTAACAACGACTCTTCTTTACGTCCATGAATCAAGATCTGATTGAACTAAAACTTTTTATAATACGTACGTTAACTTTCATTTTTTTTTTTTTTTTTTTTTTTTTGGTATATTTACATCTAATATATATCATTTTTGTTACTGAAATCTTTTACGATACTAGGGTTTGTTTCATGTTTGGATGAAATACGCTAAGTGGCTTTGGACAAGATATTATAATTGTAAGAAAAAAACCGCATGACAATTTTTACTTATGAAATGTCGATTTTCTTAACATAATTATTGTATTTTTTTATTGAGTAAATGAAAATAAACATGTTGGATGAAGAAAAATTGATAAATGATGTAATGAATTATATAAATGATGTAATGAAAAGCTGTAATACTTTCTCATATAAACAAGAAATGTTAAGATGTTAAAAGTGATAACCACCTGTATACATTTGTATAACCCTTCCTGTTTTCTCTATAATTTTCTCTTTTTGCGCAGAACGATACTTATGTGCAAATCAATACATCGTCAACGCTCTTAAGGTTTTGTCTTAAAGTCTTGTGGCAAAAAATCAACATTTCAGATCATCAGATACAGAAAAAATTGACAAGGAAACATGATGTGTATCTAAAAACTTGTCGGATCTAACCTAAGCTGAACCAGTATTCAAGATCTATCCTGAATATGATTAAATGGTATCTCTGATTTCCCTAAAGTTCAGGAAAATGCGTATTTTAGAACGACTTATAACTACAAAGAATAGATTTTGTCAATCACTGGCTAAAAATAATGGAATACCTTAATCTACAGAGCCAATCAAAATACAACGTCATTGGCATACATTTGCAGCGACATATTTAGAATTAAACTCACTTCCTTGCATTAAGATAACGAGTTTAAATATTATTTACGTCGATCAATACATAAATATAAAGGATTTGGCATAAAGTACGATGCTAATCGAGAACACTTGACTTTCTGCAAAAAAAGCAAAATTTTGTAATGTAATGTTTAGATCATTTTAGAAGGAGAAGCGAAGGAGACGAAGTGACCCTAGTCTTGCCTTGGATGGTAACTTTGTTTTGAAAATTAAAATAAACAATTACACGTATGTTATATTTGATTTCACCTGTCAGCATGCACGGTGTCGTTGAAACAAGACGTGAATAAGCAAATGTTTTCATACAAAACGGCTTCAATTTACATTGTAATTCTTGATTGTAAATCTAATTAATGTAACAATTTTTTTTTTATTGTGATAAACAGGTTGAACGAAAGCGTATACGGCGTAATAATGCTCTCACATAAAGTGCAAGCCCTCGGGGCATTTTTCATAACTGCTCTATTTTATATTGATTGTTGTTGAACATTTGAAAACGGTTGTAAACAAATGCTTAATATTTCGTAGTTTATTTAACGTAGTAGTAATATTAAGCACTTAATTAAATGTCTGTGAATACAGACCGAGGTATAAGTAAGCAAGCTGACAAATGTTTCACATATCGAGAGTTGAGAAGTTGTAACTATAGAGTTTAACTATTTATTTCCGGCATAGCATTGTGGCACGTGTACATCAGGCATAAAACATGGTTAGTAAGCTGCTTATGTATTACATGCAGTTCAGACAGGACAGAGTTTATTATCACATTTGCTCCACGAACGTTCAAATTGGTAAAACCGTTGTTGCTATTACAGCATATTTCATTATAATTCTGAATCCTGTTTTTTTTCCCGGGTTTTCATTGGTTGAAAAAGGAACAATATGGGGAAACAATTTTCCCATGTCTTTTAACCTAATTTCATTTTATTAATAGATTTGACGTAATTTTGACACTATGAAAACAGAACTACTCCCCGTTTCTTATAGATCATGCTAATAATTGCATGTATATTGCAAACGAACCCATCCAAATATTAAGGAGGGTTAATTTTTCACCTTCAGTCAATACTCTGGACTGTTTTTGGTATAACGAAGAAGAGTTACGTTTCTACAGATTGTTGTTTAAAAAGCACATTTTTTGGAGAAAATTGCAGTTTAGAAATAATTTTAATTAATAAACACAGATCTGTCTCATCATGAATTAATGAAATAAATTTTACAATGCCTCTGCCCCATTTACTCACACGTAATTCTTCGAGAAAATGACCGCATAAAACACCCTCGACAATGTTGGTTATTACACATCAACACTATTAAAATTGACCAAGAAATATTGGCATTTTTATCATTTTTTTCCCACTGTTTTCATGCCTAAAATTTATACCAAGGTTTTATTGTGAAAATAAGTTTGAACAAATATTTTATTTTATATACACATTAGTGGATATGGCGCCATCGATGCAAGACTTTTCATTTACAATAAAGGCAAGATAATCATGATATACTGAGTTTATATACTTACACAGTGTGCATGTTTCTTATTCTCGTACGTAGATATCACTTATTTTGCTTTTTTGTAATTACAAATATATATCATGTTATAACAGTTGTAAATTTTGTACAATTTTTTTATTTTAATGGTAAAGACCTCGTAAGTTTTCAGAACTTGTGTCCTAACTATTTGTATGTATCTTAATTAAATACAATAAAATATGTTCAAATCAAATTCAAATCTTATACAGGGAATGAATTCAAATAAATGCGATTGTTATCTTTTATTTAGTATTTACTAAATGTACAAGTCATTATAATTATGACTTTAACCGTTGTTTTTACGTCAATTCCCATGTTTTCTTTTAACTTCAAATTCGAAATGTACTTTCCCAAGTTATTTCAGGTGCCCTCATGTTTGATTTTTCTCGCTATATCACGAACATGGCGGCCTAGATATATATATATATCTAGTTATTTTAGTAAATAAAGACTCCTCATTTAAACTGATGCACTGTGTAATTTACTTATTTAAAAAAGAACAACAAAGCAAAGACCCACAAAGATCTGAATACTATGCAAGTATTAACAAGACAAATGTGCTGCATCGTACTGTCTTAATTTACTTTACTGTCATGAAAAAAACCCCTGTTAAAAGCATAGGCGCATAAGGTTTAGACATTGTCTTTCCATTGATGTCGGTCTGAGGCTGCACGGCGTGCCGCGTCCTAGTAGCTCCACCAGGCATTGTTCCGTTCAACCTCCACCATCTGTCGCAATGTTGTTTTTGGTCGGTCCCTCTTCCTTCTCCCCTCAGGCGTCCACACGAGTGCCGCAGCACACTCATTCGTTTCCTTTTTTATTTTAATTTGACTGATCCAGTTCCAACTCCTTCGCCTAACCTCACAACTGGTGTTTTCTGCCTCTGCCATCTCCAGAACTGTCTTGTTACGGATATGTTGCTGCCATCTTATCTTTAGGATCCTCTAAGGTACTATCCTCTTTTCCTCGGTCTTGGTTAGCTTCTAAGTCTCACATCCATATATACAGCAATATGGAAAGGACCAGGCTCTTAAAGAGGGTGACTTTGGTGTTTCTACCTATATCCGTGGCCTTCCAGATATTGTGTAGCCACCTGAAGGATTTGCCGGCCATTGCTATTCTCTTCTTGATGTCAGCCATGCTCCCTCTGTTTTGGTGACATTGGCGCCAAGGTATGTGAAGCTGTCAACTTCTTCTGCACTTTGTGTTCAGCTTCAGCAGTTTCCATTTCTTGGCATTCAGTTTCATCCCCACTTTTGCTGATCGAGTTGTCCTCATGCTTTGTTGTCGTGAACTGGAGATGGTTCATTGTTGATGACAGAAGGGCAATGTCGTCAGCAAAAGTCAAGGTCTTCCAACATAGTGGTGAAGTTCCAGGGAATTCGCGTTCTCTGTTCTTTTACTGTATGTTGCATTACCCAGTCTATGATGAGGAGGAACAAGAAACCTGACACCCATTATCCGTGTTCGACTCCCGTCATCACAGGAAAAGGGGCTGTGATCTCGTTGTCCTCAATTACAGAGCACTGGAAATCAGAAATTGGTCAGTATGTCTTAATCATGATAATTATCAAAACAACATTACAAGTCGTTGCTTTTACACAAGACATTTATTTATTACATTGAAAATGCAAGTGTCTAAAGTGGGCACATAGTTACATGTTACTTCGATCCGAAAGGATAAATTATTTCAAATGGAGATCTATTACTTGTCATGGTCAGATGTTGTTTTGAGAAGTTAAAATGACTGTTTTTTAAAAACTGAGAAATGTATTAAAGCAGTGAAAATATTTCATGACTGTTTGTCCGCAATTGTTGTATAAGGTTTTTTATAATTATAATGCGTTACAATTTTTGTAATATATTTTGATTTATACAGAAACAGAATATTTCTATCATACTTTCTGTGTTATTTATAAGTTATTAAAAATAATGATAACATTTTTTAAAAAGAGTTACGGGGAATCAGTCAAAACGAATTTCAATTAAGCGAAAAGCAATTCTGCAATCGATTGCCATCCCTACTACATGTATATACATTCATGGTTACGTAAAAAAGCTAAACATAGCCGTATACTTTCAAAAATTTCTAGATTATACATTTTCCCTCTACACCAGTCACTCTCATCGAAAAAAAAATCAAAGGATAACAATTTCTGCTGGAGTCTGCACAAAGTCGAATTTGGTCCCGCTGGAGGGGTGTGACATAATGTAAAGGTTATACTGTGGTTGTAGTGAGGTGTCAGCTCTTCCGGCCAATAACCTTCAATTGATTGCTGCGAGTCAAGTACATGAACTGTAGATTGATTTTGCTGATTTGTATATATGCGTGATTTATCTGTTAAACAGATTGGTAATTGTAAATGCAAGTTAATTAATTCCGATTAATTAATACTATGTTATAAGATGTTACTTTTTTCATTTTTTTTTCAAATACAAGGTTCGTCGACCTACCTCTCAAGTTGAAAAAGGGGATATATACATGTGCAATATCAATATTTATCATGAAACCACTGTCACTTTATGTTTTACAATGAATCTTTTATCTAAGGGTTTTTGTCATTATTGTTTGGTATTTTTCTCTTATAAACACGGCTTACATTTTCAATTTTAACTTAATGACGGTTTTTTTTTTGTTATTTTAATTTGTGTTAAGTTTTTTAAAGGGTTTATTGTAAAACAGTAATTGCTTTTTTAAATTTAATTTTTTGAATCTTTGTGTAAATGAGTCGTAGCGAATAATTTTGATATGAAAATAAATGAATAATACAATTATGAATCATAAACTACATGAATAAATTCTCCATTTTTTCGAGTTTCAAAACATGGAATTACTTATTATTATTTTATAATTGAACCTTATACATTTTGTGAAATAAATTTTTCAAAAATAATCATTATAAATATTTATTTTCCTTCAAAATGTAACGTTGTAAAAAATATTTTATTGACAAAATATTAAATATGGTATTAAATAAATATTGTTTCCTATATTATCATTTCAACCTAAAAATGAAAGCATTAAAAATTCATGTTTATTCAAAAATATTCAATATAATGTGAGTTGTGTAATTTTTTCCCCTGAATAAGACCGTATGGGACTTACTGTTGTTTCCACAACCTTAGATTTTAGATACTAATATGTACTTAATATCAAAAAAAAATTTAATATATTTTTTCTACATGTTTAAATTGCCAAATACAAATTTTGATTTTAAAAGGTTACTGATATGTAAACGTGTAACAATTTCTCCAGTGTCCCTATCTACGCAGTTGAAGCTCTCGCTCTATTTCAGCAAATTTTGGACTCGACAAACTCACGATCTCACAAATTTTGCCAACTAGAAAACGGCAATTTCAATAAACAGGAAATCAGTTTGAAGCCATTACATGAACGCGCATGAGTGCATGAACTGTTGACCGGCCCTTGGTTACACCGTTTGACGTCATCAACTCATGCACCAGTCTACAAAATCAGTATCAAAATTTTAAGTTTTATGTATGGCTTATAACATGTGGACATACATGTAACTGATAATTTCAGGAATGGCACATATACATGTAGTACGACATTTTGATCAACATATGAAAAAACATGTTATTTTTTGTAAATGTAACAAAAACACACATGTATTATTCCGGTTTATACAAAATGATTTTGTCCTGGAATTATCCGGATTATTGTAACAGCTGATTATGCACATTTATGGAAATTTTTTTAAAAAACGCATATATATCTATATATAATATATATATAAAGAACATTATTTCATAATTTTGTATATTGACCATTGGCGTTGTGCGTAAGTTTTAGTTAATATCTACATGTACTTTAAATTCTTATCTACAAAAAATAAATCTTATATTCTTAGGGGTTTTATTATCACGAATATTATAATAAAATTAAAGAATATTCTATTCAAATGTTGTAAACGAGGCGCGTGCACGCCAGATGTCCTTGACCATCAGGCTTACCGCATTGATTAAGGTTTATTGCAGTTATGAATCAAATACTATTTTGTAAAATGATACAAGCTGACTTAATCGTATAATAACTGTGTGCGTTCATATTACGGCGTGGATGTGTTACTGTGTTTGACACTTCCTCTGCCAGTCTGAGCCACGGCCAATAAGCCTCCAATCTCTTCCGACAAGCTCGCTTATAAGTGGTCATTTAATCTCCTATCTCCATATCAATTAAAACACTCGTGGGCCCTTAATACAGCTCCTTGGCTTACTGCATATATATGTCGATATGTGATGTATAGGCCAAATAAATATTTTTTTTTACTACTATGAATTAAAATCTGACATGTGGAATTACGAGTAAGCTAGAAAAAATATGTCCAAATTATGAATAATCTTGGAAATTATAAATTATAGTTTAATATTACGAAATGATTTGTTACATATATTTAAGTATATTCTCTATTCTCCTGTTCTACTGGCATATTTGTATGGTATATGTGTTGTATAAACATGAATACTGATGGCCTGAAAAGCCTAAAGTGAATAAAGAATGAATAAGCTGACTTTTTTTAGAAGTATAATGACCAAGGTTGGAAGACGTCGTGTTATCAAATTAAGTGACATTAAAAATTATCTATTATGTAAAAAAAAGAGATAAGAAATTATAATAAATTAGCTGTATATCTACTCGAGGTTCATTTGTTCACTTGAAGTGAATTATTTTTTGCACTGCAACTTCTTTTAACATATTTGCCCCAATACATGAATAATTCAGAGTCCATATGGTGTTCAAGTTTTGCACACTTTAAATATTTAAAACTAGTTTCAGGATAGCAAATGCGTTTTTCGAACGATTATATTCTGCTCTCGACATAAATCAACCATCTAAATTTAACCAAGATTTATTGTATTTTCCGAGAAGTTTTAATTTATTAAAAAGAAAAAAATTATATGGTATTACTATATGAATGTCCCCCTTTGTTTGTTTTAGATAGATTAAAATGATATACATCCACCGAGTGAGTGGTCACACTGGCGTCTCGACGTATCTTCAATATGGACTTAACCGCATACACTGCTGTACCTAGATGTCCATGTACCTTAATGTTACGGTGTCACAAAGTCGCATAAAAACAAGAATTAATATTCTTCTTTCACGCGATACATTTCATTTTTGTTCGTTGACTTGATTATTATGCATGTGATTGTCTCACTTGTACATGTTTTTATTTTTTTGGCATGTTTATTCAAACAATCATATACCACCACCTTTTATAAAGCTTAATTTCAGTTCTGACATACAGCCCAGTGTTGTGTATGTTGGCGCCCAGAGCCCCATCGTGGCTGCATTCACAGAAGATCGCAATTTTATAAAGTGCACACTCGTAATACTTAAAATATAAACCGAATTCTTATCAGCTAAAATTCATAAAAAGTGAAGATCACTAAAAAACGACTTTCCCGGTCTATGGAGACTGTATTCATGCAAAAATACATCGACATTTTGGTAATAGAAAATCGGATAGGGTTAAGCTCTGTCCAAAAAAGGTGCCTTTATTAAAGTGATTATCAACTGATTAACAAAAACACTAATTTAAAATTATTTGGCAACCATAATTAACGTTCAAGATTACAATGTGCATTTTAGTTAAACATAAAGGAATACAATGCTCATGTACTGGCCACCAATAGGGTCAGTTTTACAAATATCATGGATAGTCGGAAACGTTAAGTATCTTAATCCTTGAAACTGTATAGCCCCCACTAAGCCTCGAGTGTAGCAAAGTACCTCGTAAACAATCGTTTGACGTCAACCACCGTGCACCCGTTAAATCGTATTTCATAAATGTAAATTGACGTAGATTTTTTAATCACAGCTTTATAATTGCACGTAAACCATACGTTGCGTAACATGGTATTGTGGTTTGTGTGTGTGTTGGTGTGTTATTTATACGCTGATGCAATGGTTTCCTGTGAGTAAATGTTACAACAGATCATTGTGTGCAGATTCTTTGTGGCTAACCAATATTCTAACCTGTTATGTTTTAAAATGTAATTATGTAGCTTGTTGCCCGATTGTCATTACCTCAGTGTAGAGGAAATAAAATATAAATGGATGATAGCTAATTTGTTTTAAATAACGCCAAATTTGTCCTAAAAACACGAAATTTAATTTGATGGTGTAAAATTGCTTAGTTTTTATGTTTCAAACTTCTGTTATAGTGTGTAGCTAATGATTTATATTTTGTGGATTTGTATAAAAGTTATATTCCTTGTGTCTTATGTGTGTATCAAAAACAAATGTTTCTTAAACTGCAATATTGGCTTATAGTAACACAATATCACAGTATCCCAGTAGCATGGTATCAAATTGGGAAGATCTTCGCATAATTAAAATCCATACCTTTTCAATTAGTACAACTGTACCATTGAGAACTGGCCAGGAGATTTATGGGAATTATCCTTTCATCAAGTATCACCTGCGTTTCTCAGATATCTTAGTCAGGCAACATTTAAAAACAAGACGACGTCCCAATCAATGATAGCCAAAGAAATGTCATTTTGTTTGGTTTGTTTGTTTGGCTTTTCCCCTATTGTTTGTCATTTTTAGGGGGGGGGGGGGGGGGGAGTAACTTTCTTTAAAATAGTTGACTTCAACTTTTTCTTAAAAAAAAAATGAGATACCACTTTGCCAATAGTAATATAGTATATATTAAAAATGACGTCACGGCCGCCATGTTGCCGTGTATTATTTGCTAGGTGCCAACTAAAGGGATATAAAAGCAATTACGCGACGCGTTTTACCAATGCTTTGCGTCTGAGGCAAAACAATGCTCACATACTGTAACAGCATTGTCTTTTGGCAGCTGGATTTTGTTTCTTGCAATCATGCCATCCGAAATGGATTCACCCTCTTTTATATTTCTCTTTTGATGGTCCTCCTGGAAGTGCTGTGTGATATTTGATGAGGTTGATTATGTCCGTTTGATAATTCGCTGTTATTTTCGTTCAATCATCTTTTATATATTTCAGTTATTCTTTCCGACACTTGCATGATGCTGACCCGTCTTATTTTATACCAAAATGCTTACATGTTTTATGTTGTACACTTAAAACTAAGACATTTTCTCTGTCGGCAATGGACATTCCATGTAATATAACTGAGGTTTTGCCTGATGAGACTAGAATTGTAAACCATACGCAGGAACCCATCATCAATTGGTCAACAACCTGAAGAAATGTTAACTTTAAGAAAATAAGATGTATCGCTACTGAACAACTACTTAAACAGTCTGGATTTTTCCTCCAACATCCAACTGATATGCAAAATGAAGTATATTCTTTCTTCATATTCCATATATTTTAATTTTTTTTCTCAAGTCAATGAAGATACTATGTAATCCATTTTAAATTTAATATCCATAATAATCTTTTATTAAAATAATTTTACTTACGAAATTTTAAGTCACAAGTAATACCAAATCTTACGTTTCAGACTTATTTTCAAATTATGTTTCGTTACCATAATCTTCCTTATAATTTTACATATCGATCTTTTCATAAACTAAATTCACACCCATCTTTCATCATTTTCATTGTCTTCTACAAATAATCTTTCCTGGAGGAAAGTAGAGGGTAATACGATTGAGATGTTTCACTTTAAGTAAAATTCTCCTTGCAAATGAAGTTTCCTAATCGTGAAGGATCTTTATCGTGACAACACATACATGCTGCGACGAACGCTGAACATTACGTATCATAGTTTGTAATCTTTATTGCTAGATTCGACTGTCTTGCAATCTACTGCAATTGACAAATCGTAACTCACCGTAGGACTTCTCTGGACTTTAGAAATGAATACGATATGATGCGAGTCGATACTTTCTGCTGCGATTCGTTGAGTTCTGAATCCGTCAAAATGAATATATCAATTTTAAGTGACGTGTGATCTATCACGATCTCATTGCCCGTTGGAAACGATAACATGTGCGTTCTGGTAAAATTGTCCAGATAAAATTGCCGATTAGATCTTGGTCTGGTCCGAACATCACGACTCAAGCCCCCGATTTGGGTAGCTTGCGTACGCGGGTACTATGCGTTTGTATTCATTTCGATATGTTCAGGACGAACAGGGCAGTGCGATAGGGCAAGATGATGACGGCGATTCTTTTCACGATAAAGATGGAAGGTGATCACGATTTGAGCTACGATTGAACCCCGATGGATATATTAATATAGCCCGACTGACCATATTGACATATCGCAACTGAACGCAGAGCAGCATTGTGCTTGTTTTATTTTAGATTGATCCAAAAAATCATACTAGCACGATTCAATGCGACATTTTGCGCTGTTACGATGCAATGCGATCTGATACAATGATCATAAATTCAATCGTGTTGATCGTAGAACATTTTTTGACAGTGAAAACATTCTCTACAATCAACAAAATTACCACGACAAAACTCAAGATCTAGTGAGAATTGATACGATACTACGATAACTCCAAGATTAAAACCGGAATTTCAATCGCACCGCGAATCGTGATGGTGGAAACGTAGCGTTATTTATATATATAAAACTTACACTAAAGTTAGCTATGTGTATTGAGTCAAGTATAAAGAATATTGAAAATAAAATTATATCAAAATGAATTCTTTATAATAATTAATATTCATAAGCATGTTTTTTTCAGTTGCGTTGGAATTAATGTAAATATATTTGTACTGTAAGTGCAAGTATAAAAAAGAAGGGTTCTTATTTTGCATGCTTATACTATTTAGTTAATTAATTTTCATTAATTTTCAGATTATCCAAGGCAAGAGCAGCATTTAACACCTACAAACTGTTTGGAGAAATGGTCAATACACCATTAGAACAAAACTAAAACTATACAAAAGCTGCATTCTACCTATCCTTTTGTACGGATCAGAGTGCTGGAGAATGACAGAGACTGATTTGAGCGAACTGTCAACCTTCCATGAGTCCCTGAGAAGGATCTCAAGGACGTTGCTTACTCAGGGTTTGAGTTCTCAAATTCCGATTGTTATAAAGTTCAATGTCATAAGTAAAATTTGTTCTAAACACTAAAAATATTTATGAAATGAATTATTTTTGACATACCATTCGATATTTTTAATATATTATGGAATTAGGCTCAAACAAAGTTGGACTTTTAGCAAAACGGAGGAAATTCGGACTAATATTTTTATATTTTGTTTTTCACTGACATATTTTTTAGTAGTACTGTAATATTCAAAGTTAAGATTTTATTTGTTAGTCAACATAATTTTGCATATTTTCTGTTGGTTTTATCTCACTTTTTCGTTTATATATTCGAATTACACACATTACAAAAATATCGAAAAATGCTTTAAAACGATGAAATACACCATATCTCAAAATTTTGATCATTGACCTCATATAACGTTTATGCCTGCAGAGTAAGGTCAATATACCTAGTTTAATGCTATAAATGTTTTAGTATTATCATCATTCAGTTTTTTAAAAAATTGAATCAAAAAAGGGTAGGAATTTAAAAACTGTTAGAGGAAATTAGGACTGGATTATTTATAAAAATTGTGAATGAAAGCTTAATGCTTTGTGTCTGTTAAGTGTCACTGCCATTCATAAACTGTGTTTCATTTTTAAAAGAGTTTAACAATTATTATTATTTTCACAATTAAGAAAATCCCAATCATAGTGTAAAATTTGTAGGGACTTTTCTTAAATTTTCAAAAAATATTCAATGGCCGTTATCTCAAAAAGAAAGTCATTGACCTCCTTTTTTAATATTTGAACGTGAAAAATAGCACTACCGTGATAGGTCTTTTACACACAACAGATGGTTCTTCATTATCATCAGTGGAAATTTTTTTCATTCTGAGTAAACGTATACCTTAAGACTTATTTGGCCCAATACCATCTCAAATCAGGACCTTCTTGACAGGTGTCAGCAGGAGGACATGGCCACAATCATCTTTAGAAGACGTTGGACTTGGTTTGGCCATGTACTTAGAATGGACTCGGACAGCATTATAGAGACAGATCTCTTCTGGACATCAGAGGGAAAACGGAAGAAAGGAAGGCAACGGGCAGTTGAAGCCGAAATAAAAGAACAAAAGAGAAGCTGGGGCACAATCCAATAGCTAGCCAGTGGCAGACAAGGATAGAGAACCCTCGTCACTGCCCTATACGCCAAAGGTGTGACGGGCAGTAAGTAAGTAAGTAAGAAATTTTCAGTGCACGTGTGTTTTTCTGCAACTTTTATGGCAGCAATAACTTTTAAACAAGTTGACCGCATCACCAAGCATGTATATTTTCTGTCTTTGTAACTATAAAATTGTAATTCTTACACAATTGTAATTGTTACACATGTATTTAAGCACCCTTGTGCTTGACACCAAAGAGTGTATAAACTTCTTATGATTTATCAAATTATTCTTCCTGACTAAGTTTACACATGTTCATATTTGAGGATGTAAAACTATTGTCAGTTTCGATTAATATATAGACGCTTGAACCGATACGGTATGTCTGAACACAGTTGTCTTTCTTCGTCTTCAGCCCTTTGGGGTATATCAACTGATTGATAAGACAGAGCGAATAATATCTGTATTTTTCAGGTTCTTTTTATGTGTAACGTGATTGTCCTTTATTCCTGTATGTTTAAATAGTTATGTCATATTTATAATTATTACCTAATCAAAGGGATTTTGTTGTTCTATTACAAATTCAATATTTTCGTCTATTCTGAACTGCCGGTCAATAGACTGCGATCTATTAGACCACCGGTCAATAGACTGCGATCTATTGGACCGCCGGTCAATAGTCGGTGATCTATTGGACCGGTAACGTATATCAGAACGCGTGTATATTATAATCTTACATCCTTTCTCAGGGAATGTATATTCCTTTACATAAACGCTGTTTTTTAGTACTTGGTGAAACCAAATTCAATGTTATCAAAATGGAGTGTCAAATAATCAACAGTTTTAAAGCCTCATATAAGGTAAAAGACTATTTAAAATCTAATGGGTTGAAGACTCCTCCTTCTTTGTGTAACTAATATTAAACTGAGATGTTGTAATGCATGCAACAAGTTTGGTGCATGTAAAAGATGAAAAAAAATCTTAGTATATTGCAAAATGGCATTAAAACCATCTGCAATATGCAAAATGTAAACCCAGAAAACTAAAAAAGGAATAAGGTAATAAAACAATTATTTAATGCTTGAACAGTCAATAGACCATAATTTTTTCCCTTGGTGCAAGGAACAGCTCAGTATGATCTATTGCCCTCGGCCGTTGGCCTCGGGCAATAGATCATACTGAGCTGTTCCCTACACCTCGGGAAAAATATTCTGGTCTATTGACTGCTCAAGCATTAAATAATTGTATAATATTTAATATATATCATTTGAATGCATGACATACATTATATTTAAGAACAGGAGTATGTTAATAGATTGTATTATAGTGATTACTTGTCAGTAAAAATATGCTTATAAATATTCGGTATTGTTGATTATAGTTTTCGATTATTTTTAATTTTTTTTTATTGTATTATTTGTTTTAATGCAATTTTAGTGCAGATTTGAATACCACCTTACAATTTTGCAAAATTAATTTACTTTTTACTCTAAAACATAAATCAAGGCCCCCACCATAACCCCCCCCCCCTCCCCCCCCCAAAAAAACAAACAAACAAACCAACAACAAAGCTACAAAATGCATCGATTCAAAAGTTTTCTTATTTCTGAAGCTTTTCGTCTGTGAATACTTGCATTAGAAAGTACTTAAATTAATGCTTTTTTCCGTTTCAATTTAAACGTTAACATCATGCATGATATTGGAAAGTTAAGCAAAATCGAATCGATATGACTTATAATTGTCTTTTGAAATAGAAGATTGTTTTTAGAAATACAACTTTTAACAGTCTGTCGAAATGTACAATGTAAGGTTTACAAGTGCGAGACAGAAGTTTACATCATCAACTTTTTTCTTCATTTTTTACATTTGGCAATAGTAGTTCACCTGTGTTGTGTTTCATTACTTAAAAATAATCAATAACTACTTCAAAATAATTCATATTCCGTGATTTTGATTTTAACGTTTCATGTTTTGATTCTTAACGTTTTATACTTTTAATTAATTTTAACTTTATTCACAAATTAAGCATAAATAAAAGCTTCTTTAAGCATAAATTGAGGAAATAAAAGTAACTGAATAGGGCTGTATCATGATCGAAATTCTATTTTATATGTTATATGGTTACATACAAATTATTTATGTAAAGACGTCATTTATATTTTTACATTATGCTGCAATGCATGTTTCGAAGACATGCGATCTACAAAATGTATATAACATCAGGACCAACACGCTTGGTTGACTTTATTAGTTTATAAATAACTGAACCTTGCATTTTATGCAAATAAGTGCCCACGCCAGATTTACTCGGGGTTTTTTTTTTTTTGGGGGGGGGGGTAAATTTTTTGATAAAAGAATTTTTTTTTTTTTTTTGTCATTGCAAATACATGTTTATGTAGCATAGGTAATACTATTAAAAAAAACTGCCTGCTAGAAAATTATTTAGCATGTAAATAGGAAGGTTCTATGTCTCTATCGTACAAACGATATAAAACAGACATAATCACCATAATTATCTTTTTTAAAAACTCCCCTGTGTATAATGTGACGCTTAATGACTAATTTATTAAGTTTACAAATTTAGATTATGCAATTCTATCACAATAAATCATGATCTACACGTTACGCACTTGATGTTAAATTTTACAAGGGCTCATTAAGTGTACATTAAGACCATCAGATATTATACCGAAACTAAAACGATGAAAGCCTTTCTACAGTATGTGCGAAATACGGTTTTTGATCGGCTTTATCTTTCTAAATATAAAATGTGAACATGAGCTCAAATCCTAAAAATTGCACACTAAAATGATGTAATTTTCATTTTCATTTTTTGGCAGAGAACTATTAAAAATGACAGAAGCAACATCTTAGATAAATCTTAACGATAAGGCAATAAGCGTATATTGCGGCAGTTGATTATCAAGGTATTTTGCCAGGCTTATTGTATTATTAATAATTTCCCTGAAAAACAAGATTTCGACGAAAGATAATAGAAACAGCTGGAAAATAACAATGAAATAATTTTCCTCATGTCAGTTGTATTTTTTTAAGGGGGAGGGGCATAAAAGTTCACGCTAAATTTAAGTATACATTATGGACAATTCAATTTTTAGATCACCTGAGTATACTCAGATCAGGTGACCTATTGCTATCAGTTTTCGTCCGTCGTCGTCCGTTAACAATTTTACATTTTTAACTTCCTCTTTTAAACTACAAGTCAAATTGTTTCCATTTTTGATATGAGACATCTCTATGGTAAGAGGAATCTAAATTGTGAAATTCATGGCTCTACCCTCCCTGGGGAACCACAGATGGGGCCAAATATGCAAAAAAAAAGCCAAATTTTCAATGATCTTCTCTATTCCAACACATGTGAGGAAAAAACTGGTTGCATGGTTATAATGTCCATGAACCCCTCTACCAAAATTGTGAAATTCATGGCTCCTGGGTCAGGGGTACTGGCTCTTGGGTGGGGCCAATATAGTTATAGAATATAGTTATAGAGTTAAATGTATTAAATCTTAGAAAATCTTCTTCTCTACTTCCAGATATATTTGTTAAAACTAAATGCATGATTACGATGTCCATGAAGCCCTCTACCAAAATTGTAAAATTCATGAACTCTGTGTCAGGGGTTCAGGCTCTAGGGTGGGGCCAATATGGCCATATAGTTAAATGTATTCAATCTTAGAAAATCTTCTTCTCTACTCCCATATATATTTGATAAAAACTAAATGCCTGGTTATAATGCCAATGAAGCCCTCTACCAGAATTGTGAAATTCATGACCCCTGTATCAGGGTATAGGGCTCTAGGGTGGGGCCAATATGGCCATACAGTTAAAATGTATTAAATCTTTAAAAACTCTTCATCTCCTTTACTCCCACACATGTGGGCAAAAAACTGAATACAATGTTATGATGTCCACTAACTCCTCTACCAAAAGTGTGAAATTCATGGCCCCTGGTTCAGGACATTGGGGGGGGGGATATAGTGTTAATGCATATAATGTTTAAAAATCCTCTACTAAAATTTAAAATTTCATGTCCCCTGGAGTATGGGTTTTGACTCTAGGGCAGGGTAAAAATGGGTGTATAGGTGTTAATGCATATAATGTTTAAAAATTATCTTCTTTACTCCTACACACCTGAAAAAAAAAAACCTGAATTCATGATTTTATAGACCAAATCTTTAAGTTTTTCACCAAAATTATATGTTTCATAGGGTTTTTTTGAAAGCTTTCAGGCAGGGAGGTGGTCGTCATTACAGATTTATAATTTTTCTACTCCAGAATGAAAACTAATTAAATGCATGAGACTCCTCGACAAGTTTGTGTATGGGTGATATGCTACTCAGGTGACCATTAAGGCCAATTGGCCTCTTGTTATGATTCCGACAAATCATGAAGAACGCTTAAAACAAAAAGAAAAAATCATTTGATGATAAATTATATTTAAACAATACCGGTAGGTAATATAAGTTAAAAGCAGTTTCAAACAGTTCAAGAAAACTGGTACTCATTCGCGGACAAATGGTTGTAGGGAGGCAGTGTAGTTAACAAGCTACCCGTCAGATCTGCCTTAAGTTTTCAGAGAGGATTTTTCTTTTTACCATAAACTAATATTCAGTTTTTTAAGAAATAAGCATTCACATTCAAATCATTTCCTGTATCTTAAAAAGAGTTCTTCGTCAATTATACCCCTCAAATAGCCAATACTTTCGAGCCATCTAAAATTGGTTTATTCTGATTATGTTAGCAAAGTGAACAACAATCGGTTTGCTCAAGAATATAGCGTCTATTTTCAGTTGATGGAAATACTCTGATTTTATACAAATATACATGCTGTAGATGTAAATCACTAGAAAAAAATTGCTTAATTTACGTGTACAATAAATGTCTGTTGTCTTCGATCGTAGTAGTGAACATTTCTGTGGTGTAGGGTTTCTGATGCGCTACGCTTCACCTATACATGTGCATGTATCTCCCCAGGCTCGATGGACTAGTCTGGAAATACTAGTCGGAACGTTACCAGTTTGATGCAATGGCTACAAAATGTAAAATTTATCAATGATACCAAGACTGAGACTAAAAGAAAGAGTTAGGTCATCCTAATTTATCGTGCCAGCAACGACTGCAGCACTGGGCATCGGACGGAACGATGCAGGATCCTTTGCTATGCATGCCTACCGTTTGGACCATTATACGTAGTAATCTATAGTATGGGATAAAATTTATCGAAAAAGCAAGTGCCTTTTTGCTTGACGATAATGCAGTCGTCGTATACTTAGTTTGATTTATCAAAGAGACTGAAAATAAACTTTAATCACCTAAACTTCCAAGTACTCTCTATGAACCCAAAAGTATTGAAACTCATTCGGACAAACTCATGTTTTCCGTATAAATTAGACAGTTGAAATTCATCGAGCAACTACGTAGAAACTGAGACCCGTTATCTGACCTCGATATGACGGTATTGCCACGTGTGTAAATGGGGTTAAACATAGAACAAAATATTCTTAAAACACATTGCCAGGTATTTGCACCTAGTGCATGTCAACACAGGTGGAAGGCCAAGTTTGGATATGATAGCGGGAAGGGGTAACAGCACTCGTGTATAATGGGGCATTCCAGAAGTTCAATGAATTTTTAAAGACACTACCCGAGAATTTCTGAGAAATTTGTAGAAACGAAAATAATAATTTGTTAGTTGACTCTAACATCATGACTACATACCATGCCGACACAATTTCAGCAATGAAAGAAAAGCGATTGCCAAAATATTTTATTGTAGTTCTATGGTATGTATGAAAATTTAAGATGTAAATCTCAAAGGCAATTTTTCAGTAAATAGATTAGCGCAAAATGATTACCTGAAATTTCTTCGAAAAAAGCTTAACGTACAAACTGAAAGGTGCAAGATACAGCCTTACAGATAGATACAAAAACAGTCCTTTTTGCAAACTGTGTCCATTTGATAGCAATAAGTGGGGGAGGGGGGGCAATTAAAACTTTTGTAGAATAGAATATTTTCCGTTTAAAATTTTACATCAGAATTTTGCCATATACCGTAAAATTTGTCTGTATTTTCAAAGTAACCACGGAAACCTCCAGACATACAATTATGGTCTATAATACGACAGTGTAGTATTGGACCTGAACAGTTGCACTTGATGGCAGCCGTATGAAAATACATGTAGGGCCTACAGTGTGACCCCGCTGTAGTGGTACTGGACAGTTGCACCTGATGGCACCCGTAGGTCTAGCTCGTGGGCCACTCGGTACACGTTCCGTCTTTATCGAAGTGTCTGTCAATTTTTACCTGGTTGGGGTCAGTTTGATAACGGTGAAATCCATTGCACCTAGATTTCACCTGTGTTTGTTTGGTGTTGAATGTTGTGTCTAAGTTTGATTTAAAATGTCATTGATTTTAATTGCAAAAGGCTGCGTGGTGGACTTTTGACTATAATCCGTTTATTTTGACGAACTTTTGACGAACTTTTGTCTCTTTACGTGGGCAAAAAATGACACGGAAATTTTACAACTAATAAGTTTGTATATATACAACAAGGAAACAAAGCAACGGACAAACAAACAGACACAATCTGAGTGGGTTTGTTTGTAGTCTTAGAACAGTTATCACTAAATAATTTGTTACTATCTGACTAAGAACTTGCATCATTAACATGGTAATACATGAGTAGATCATGGCATTTCGTTTATGACATTTGCGGTCAACCTTGTTAAAAAAAAACAGCGTCATTTTATTTACTCCCACGAGATCGGAAAGTAGGAACACGTTTTTTTCTAATTTTGTGTTCATTTTGTATCTAAAATTTGATGAAGCTCTTAAACAAAAACGGATGGACATATGACAACCATTGAGATCGGATGATATACCCATGTATCAATAAATGGTAGACTTCAAGGTCATGCATTGAACTCAAGGTCACAGTCAGGTTAACTGTTTGTGTCAGTATAAAAACTGAAGTTAACGCATATTACACGTACATGTATTTCAGAATGCAGTAAAAAAGTTATGGTATGTTAGATAGAGAGAGAAAAACAAAGCAATTTTTAAAATTATTGCACGTAAGAAAAGTTTTAAACCATGATTAGATTATTAAACAAAAAATAAAGTAATGTACGATAAAAAGCTAATTAGAAAAAACTTATATTTGTTCATGTAAATAAAGAATTGCTAATCGGTTAATCGTAATTCGATTCAACCGGTTACTCGTTTCAAAATACGCTGATTTTTTTTTTTTTAAGAAACGTGTTAATAGTTTTAATAAATTACAAAAAAACCACAGAAACCACGATGAAAAACTCTGTTTATGTGCTAATTAAAATATTATATAATGAAAATAAACTCATAAATATTCAAAAGAAATCCTACACAACGATCACGAGCAAACGGTCATGAGGTAGCTTCACTGCCCACATGCCGAAATTTCACAGTGCAGTTAGATTGACTTCTCAAAACAAAGTCTGGCCATTACATGTAATAGATCCCCATTTAAAATAATAATCCTTCCGGATCGAAGTAGCATGTACAATGTATGTGTCCGCTTTAGACAATTGCATTTTCTACATGTATGTGATGAATTGATGTCGTCTGTAAAAGGTAAAAACATGAAATAAACACATTGATCGTCGGTACAAGAAAGATATTAGTATCCTTCGTTAATGATTTTTGAAAAGCTGAACAGACAAGGCAGTGACACGTTGTTTTAGATCCATTTTAACAAGAGCTTGGACTTTCAGTTGGGCATAGCTCTTTATTTCTTGCGTCAAAACAAGTTCAAATGAGGCGGTTTTAAGGGCAATGTACACCGATTGTGTAGTCTTAGCGCAAAAGTCAGACAAATCTTGTTGATTTCAAAGAGCAATGGCTGAGAGGCCAGCAATGAAATAGACAGGCCTACGTCACATTGCTGTTTGACACAACTACACAAGGCCAATCTCTTGCTAAAATGGTTCTAATAATTATTGAAATGGACACATACTGTCCAATTTCTCTCCAAGAGCTTAGCCCTGTGGTCTTAACGATCTCCAGTTCAACTTGCTATGACAATAATCTCGAAAAGACGAAAAATTAAATTTTATTTTGAAATTGCTTTAAAAATATACACTTTTTTTTTTTACCTTATACGACTAACCGATTACTGATTTTGTAACCGGTTACCATCGTTCCGACCGAGTAATCGATAAACGGTCAGTGACTGCCATCCCTAGAATTAATCCTTTTGAGACGAAGTGCTCTATACAAAAATATACATGGAAAACATTCAATTTTTAAAGCTCAATTAATTATTTGGAATTTTTCTTTGCTGAATGACAGTTTTTCGCTAGAGGAATCCTATATCTAAAATTTTAAGGTAATTGTGATGGCTAGAACCATTTTAACAAGACCTTGGACTTTTGGTTGGACTATAGCTATCTATTTCTTGCGTCAAAACAAGTTAAAAATGACGCGATTTCAGGCTCAAAAGCAAGACTAATCTTGTTGATTTCAAAGAGCCATGGTTGAGTGGCCCAAAGTCCAAGCTCTTGATAAAATGGTTCTTATTCGCTGACCATCCAGCGTCCTTAGACGACAAACAACCACGGCCATGGGGCATTGTAAAGTGTCAAGTAGTATTATTATGAAGTGACCGGAATGACACGGTGCATTCCACACTGTAGTAGACCAAGAGGGTCAGGACTGACCAACCTCAAGGTCAAGAGTTATCGACCTTGGCTTGAGTTGTGGTCACCCTAAAGCACCTCTTTAGAGCCCATCACCGTCAAGTTCTGTTGAAATTTCCTTAAAATTCAAGTTGATAAGATTTTAGGATTTTTAATTCTTAATTAGAGTTCTTTGTTTGTACAATGAGGTTTGTTTTTTGAGAGAAAAATCAAAGACTTAATATCAAATATATAAACATGCTTATTTGAATTTAAAAAAATATCGATTTTAATTGAAACCTTTCATTAATTTTTAACCTAAAATGTTCATTTACCATAATGGATTTAAAATTTTAATGTCACGTATATGTAGGAATAATTTCATTGGTCTAATCATTTAACCTGTGTCCAATTTTTTTTCGTTAGATTGACTCCAGAACTGGTTGCTACTTGGAATCAAGTTGATATCACGGTACTCAGTTCTTTGCTTTAATCAAGGACCGAAATCTTGATTTGTGCTCAGGTTGAATTATTTCAAACTAATTTCAAGACAAAATTATTTTTGGTAACAACTGCCGAAAATATGTTAAAAAAAAAATAATTACTACGCAATAAACCATATCTGCCATGCTTCGGTAAATAAAATTATTATAATACCACAGGTTCTTATTAGACAGGATATGTTACATTATTCATCATTGGTTGTCTTTCACCCAATGATTTCTGTTGTTATGTATTTTTTATGAGTTTAAACCTCTAAATGTTTTTGCAAAGCGCATATATATATATATATATATATATATATATATATATATATATATATATATATATATATATATATATATATATATGTTTTAGATGAACTATATTTACCAAAGTTGAAACTTGACAAAGTTTAATGTGTTTTATCCGGAAATAATTATCAAAAAATTAAAAACTGTTTCCTTTTGCGATAAATTCTTTATGACTTTATTTATTTAACGACTTTTTGATGAAAGATATTTTTCATAAATACAGTGCCATTATTCCGAATATATGATTTACATGTATTTGTGTTGCGTCAGATAGGTGTAATAGAGATAATATATTTTTTAGTTTACCTATACTGAAGAAGACTCAAAGCAGCTTTTTATAAAGATTTGCCTGACAATCCGATTTATTATCTTTGCACTAAAACAATACACCCTACAATGTGTAATATTCATATGTTACATGTAGCAGGCGTGTCCAACTACGCGAGGTACATGTATTATCATTGCATATTGATGAGTTATAAGCTAGCAGGCTTGTGTAGAAAAGCTCTTCATAAATTATATTGGTATCAAAAAGGACCTTGAAGGATGGTGCCGAACTTCTTCAAAGATAAAAAGTCACAGGAGAGAGACAGAGACAGAGACAGACAGACAGACAGACAGACAATTCGGATGTTGGCTGCTGTTGTTTTTAGGGATTATAGAGTTACTTATTGGAAGATAATTTGGCAAAATTGCACTAGTACTGCACTGTACTTTACAGTCAAGTCTTTAAGAGCCATAGCCGATTAATGTTCATGAATAAGCTGACATCTAATTTTCTGTCCTTATTTGTAAATCGCACTTGAGTTTTCTCTAAAGTACATGATGTTTACGTGCGAGGGATGGCTTACCTTCATATCCCAGTAAATAAGTGAGTGTCAGGATTTAACTCAATCAGCGCCCGGGATCTTATTGGTTATATTCACCTGAAAGCCAACCAGTGAAATTCAATTTACCTATCTTGTAAATAGATAGAGAGGAGTAAAAAATTATTTTATAAGATATGTTTATTCACCAATCAAGGGCCCTCGGGGGCATATGCAATTAAACAATAAAACAACCTGGTTATAACAAATAATGGTTATACAAGTTTGCAAAAACAAAGAAAACACTTCACGATAGTTCTTTTTTTAACGATATGTCTAAATATAAGAAACCACAATGGTCTAAATATAAGAAAAAATACAATGGTCTAAATAAAAGAAAAAATTCAATTGTCTAAATATAAGAAAAAATACAATGGTCTAAATAAAAGAAAAAATACAATCTTTATGAATTTCAATTTTCCGAATAATTTAACAATAACAATCTATTGCAAATGCTAAGTTCAATACAGTAACGAAAATGGAGAACTGTCTTTCATTATTTTTCATTTTTTTAAAGATCAACTGAAATACTACATGTTGTAATTTATTAATTAATGTTTTATTTTGACTTTTTAAAAAAAAATTCATTGTCTTGAAATACATGTACATTTCTTTTCCCCGCAAATGAGCATATATTTTCAATGGATGAAACGCATTTACTGTAATTTCCCAAAATATCTCCGGTATTGTTTAAAAAATTTATGTATTTCGAAATCGATCAACATTTCCCGTGATAAACAGACTGTATAATTTTATATCGGGGACAACATGGCACAAGATAGATAGATATGGATTTAAATATACCTTTTCTTATTATTTTTCTGTATTTACTTCGCAATAAATATGGGTGACGTGACGCATCTACTGCATATAAAAATATTTTAGGACCCTTTTCTTTAAAACCTATATTTACTATCAAATAAATAAAGTGAAAGGGATTTTTTTTCAGGAAAACGTAAACGTTGGTTTTTTCCATGAGTATGTTGACATCGTGTGGGGCATCTCAATACAGGTGTGACGAACCAGGTGATAAAACTAACTTGCAGTCTGGGGCATGCAGGGATACATACTTAAAAAGGTGCTTACATTACATGTATAAACTGTAAAAATATGGGGTATTTGGTTAGATAGATTAAACTGCGTACAAGTTTCTTGGATTGCAAATCATCTTTTCTTCGAATTTTGGTTTGTCGGAGAAATATGCAACCATTATGGCTGAAATATGACTGAGTAACTGTCGATTCAATATGGTATTGACCCCACAGCATATACATATGGTTGGTAGTCCTAATATTGGGGCACTAAGGATGTCCCCAGAACAATGACTACAGACACCTCAAATGCCGTGTTTCTGCAATGCATATTATGAATTAATTTGAAGGGTAAAAGGATAAAGTAATCAGTCATTTCCATAGGATTAGCTGGCCGACCAATGCATTGGGAGCATCTAGGTGGTTCAGAGCAAGAATCCGGAAGAGCTGACTTCACAATGCTGTATATATAACTAAGACGTTGACACTCCAAGCAAACAACTGTTCTTTTCTTTTCATACCCTTTGACATGTACCTGTTTGACTTTCTCTGTCACATATTGTTGTAAGTATCTGAGGTTGAATGATGTAGATAAGATCTGAGCAAGGTCACCGGAAGCAGCGAGCAACACTAAGCTTCCGGTCTTCCGTATCATGTAAAGTACAAGTCGTATACTTTAAAACCGCCCCTGATATGATTTTGATTTAAGCAATTACACGTAAATCATGATTTTGAACAAGAATATTCTCCTTACAATCTCGAACAACGATAAATATTTTCTATAAAATATCAATAAATTTATTTGCTAATTTTGATTTCTTAAGAGGATGGTGGAGATATGTTTGTGTTTGCTATTCTCCGGTACAGTTCAGGTAATTCAAATAAAGAGTAATATCCAGAAGAATGCTTTTTCATTGCAAGCATTTACAGTTTCTTTTAATGGGGATGGGGTGGGTTGGAATTCAAAAAACTGCGAAGAAGCGTCTTCCAGTCCGCATACTTTTCAACAGATATCGAAGATTGGCAGCGAGAAGTTTAATCTGGTCAAAAGAAGACTCAAGTGTTTACGGATTACAACCGGAAGCCCGACTAACGTCATTACCAGCATTCCAACAGATTCTAGGGCTGTTATATTGACAAATGGTGTCAAATTGTTAAAGTGCTCATACTTGTCTGCAATTCTTGCACATGTATCAACTATTCTCCGTTATCAGCTGTCGTTAAAAAAAACAAGTGTTAACAAATAAACATGTACTTTAACATATTGTATAATTTTGATTTCAGTTCAAATTTAGTTAATGACAATGAATACTTATATCCTTGTCTCTTCACTTCCTGTTGTCGCACTAGTTATACTTAGTACCTGGTTTACATTCAAAATAATCTAAACTCTTAGTTAAATGACACAGCGCGAGTGATGGGCAGTCTGACTTTAACTTTGAACCAAGATTGTAGAAAAAGAAGATAAAAAATTATTAATGGATATTCTTATTAGAAATGTGTTTTCATATATTATTGACGTGTTAGATTTGGTCAGAGGTGTAATGTTCTTTAAATAATGGCTTCGGTGTATGTAAGATTAAATGTGACCTTGTGTGTACTTGGCGTTAGAGCGAAAACTGCTTACAAACGACGAAAATAAATAAAGAAAACAAATATGAATGACTCACTGTATTATATTTTATAAATACACGGTATATGCATGCGCCGCAGATATAGAACTAGCTAGGGGTTGAAAATTATGGATTTTTTAAAGATTCAAACTTATTACAATTGTTAAATTTACATAATGACATTTCCGAATATAGGCATCGACCCCCCCCCCCCCCCCCGGTAAACAAAATTATCCTTTGTGCTCCCGATGACCTTGAAAAAACTGGACCGTGCATCATGATGTGTACATTTACATGTAATTTAATTAATGACAAGATGCACTCACTGATAACATGCATAATGGAGAAGTGTGTATTAGACTAATTCTTTTTATAACGATGAAGTTCTGACAAATAAAGGACGTAATAACTTAGCTTTATGATTGAATACTTGTATGAAAGATATCTAACGTGGAGAAAATACATTTTCCCCTTTTCCGTTCATGTTTGGGGATTTTAAATGTCAGTTGATTACTTGGATACTTGTACTTTATCTCTATGAAAGAGTTTGGTTACTTCTAGCAACGAATCAAAATAGATCACTAACGAAGATCATCTTACAGCAGCAAGCAATCAGTTATAACCAGACATGCAGTGATGTAAAAACTTCGTGTCAGTCCAATTAATGTTTGATCAAGGATTTTTTTTATATGTTAGCTTTTAAATTTGAAAACTTCCCATATATTTATATCTGTAACGTATCTGTGACCGTCTTTGTTTATTCTGTTCAGAACAGTGTATTGAAGATGAAAAATATTTTCTTTTATATTGCACCTTATATAAAAATCTACGACAGAAATATTTCCATATGGTGAATTTCGAAGAAAATAGTCAATATTTATTTGTTTCATTGATCAACAATTACCCATTATAAACTGCTAGATTTATAAACTCTGCATATCAGATCAGGAAAAATAATATTCAAAAGTAAATGTGTTAAAATATTGTACATCAGAAAAGTAATTTATCAATGTTCAAAGGTTAATATAATATAAATTTGAAATCATGCATGTATAAAGTTATAATTGTATAAAGTGACTTATAGGTCCAAGGGGCCGGGTGCAAATTACAATTATTTGACATATATCTTATATAATATAAATGTCATGCACAATGTCACAATAATAAACGATTACTTACTTACTTTATACAAAGCTTTCCTGATAAAGGAAATCAATATAGTCTAAAAATTGGCTGAAGGATTCATCCCTCGTAACTGATTTTCAGTTTTTTTTTATATACATGTGTATTCGTATTTGTACTTAAAAAGTGATACCGAGGCGTTTTATTCTTCAAAACAGTAAAGACCAATTATAATACAATTGTGCATGCACGTTTCGATAAGGCGTCGTTTACATGTAAGGGTAGTGTATCCTTGTTATCAAAATTCATGTACAATTTGAATTTGAGAACACTTTTCTACATACACGGGTGTATAGTTTTCCTTGTCGGATATATGGCCCCTCCCCTCTAGAAAAGTTAGTCACGATGTAAGGACTTTAGGGTGTGTGCAAGAATATCATTTACTTAATTTTAAGGTGCCATTTTATCATACAAAATATAGACGACAAACGCTCTTGAACCATCTAACGAAGTTGAAGAAAAATATTTTGAAAAACAATAGTAAATAAAAGAAATTATATCAAAAGTATGCATGAATATATTAAAGCAAACATCGTGGGAAAAAAGAATTCTTTGAAATGATATTCACAAAAGGTTTCCACTATTGAAATATATCACACCCATGCTTTATTTATCTTTTAATTTTTTTTGCTAATACCGGGTGAAGTGTATAATTGCAAGTTTTGAATGAGAAGTACGCGAGAACGAGAAAATAAAAAAAACTGGTCCTTGTTTACAGGTACAGTATTACAACAACCTGAAAAATCGTGATAAAATACGTCACATCTCAACGACTGCCTGACTTTAATCTTAAACCTTTTAAAAGGTTTGAAACACATTTGCTCCATTTCTTTTTAATCCCAAATAGCATAATTTAATTTTTTAGTACATATTTTTATTCGTTTTTTTACCAGAATTGTTTGCAAATGAATTGGAATTCGGTCGATTTTTTAAAAAATTTCATTGGAGTCAACGCCGTCATCTTTATCTGTATAATACATGTAAATGATAAATTATCGGAACGATCATAATCAAAGTATCGCAGGGTGTCATGTTCATAAATTCTTCATTATAAAAGTTAAAGGCTGTATTTCATCAATCATTAATATCCTAAATAATGTTCTAAATGCATATACTTTTTCATTATTTAGTAATATTGCTCAGGAAGACATAAATTACAACATGTCTTTAATTCGCGAAATAATAGTACAATGTACAACGATCAATATGTATTACACTGTATCACTGAATGTTACTTAGAGACCTATACATGTATCCATGCGGTATCACGTCTTAATTTGCATTTTCAGTTAACAAACAGTACATGTATACCTACATCGGTCTATTTGCATTTAACTCATTTAAAATTCATCTTTACAAGTGTGTGGCTTTGTTTAAGAGTTTCCCTTTTAATCACGAACTGGAAATTCCTGATATAAAAAGAAATGAAAACGCAATTAGCCGAGGGCACTTATAAGTTGGTTCACTCGAGTGATTTGTATGCGTGCATCAGCCAAAAAAATCATTTTCAAAATTGTTTGTTACCTCTGTTGGTTGAAAATAATGAAATTAAAGAGAATCGAGGAATCAATTTCTATTTTCTGTGTAATAATGCGTGACTGATGCACATTTGGTGTAAAAAAAATCAGTTGCTTTTAACGCAACTTAAACATTTGTTTGAAAAGGTTATAGTCTGTTTTACCGATGTCAGTGATATTATGAGAAAAATTGATAACATTTAAATCGCACTTTTTTAAAACCGCAGCGTTTATAACCAAGGATCAAATATGTTTAATCTTGTAAATATTTCTGTATTATGTGTGTTATTTGCAGTCGAGTTGGCTTCAGAATTTAAATGACAACTGCACTTCTAACAAAATAGGCTTTTATTAACTCTATCGCATTACATTTTTGAACTTTAAAGAGAGAAAAAGAGAAAACAAAATATAGAGAGGAAAGGATTGAATCGGTTATCTTTTGTGTATCAATGACGACATTTGATTCACGATAATAGTGCAGTGACGATATTTTATTTCCATAGTTTTGATTGGTGTAGATGCACTAGTTTTTGTAAGTCGGTCAGTTGCAGAGTCAGCTCGTGCTTACTTAAATGTCGATGAACCATTTGATAAAGTTGTAAAGAAGTTTGACATTTTTGGGGGGGAAAATGAAGTAAAAAAAAATTGAGTGCAAAACTTACAATCTCTTACGATTACTGAATATGTTGGTGGCGACCCGATCCAACCAAAATTGTGGAGGGACGTCCAGATCTTGAAGTTTCAAATGAGTAAATTGGTCTAGGTCTTTATTGAACTGTTGCATAGACAAGGTTTCTGCTTCTCATAAATCTACACCATCTATGGATTGATTTGGGTAGATTTGATTTGATTTTTATTTTAAGTTGGAAAATTTTAAAGTAACATATCCCAAAATCCTAAACCTGATGTTAACACAAGCCATCATTCTCTCACCAGAGGTCGTGCTACACAAGCTTCGCTTACACCTCTGTCAACGCCGGAAAAATAGTCTGTCACATGATCAAAACAAGCATGGCAAGCACATGGCATTGTTGATTTGCTTCTTCTGTACAATCAGCTTGAAGAGAAGTCATCGTCGGGCGAAGACTTTGAGGACACTTTTAAAAACATCACATGAGATGGCATTGCTGCTGATTTACGTAAAATCACCGCTGAATCGGTAGCCTATAGAAACTGATTTTTCAAAAATTTGTCAAACTAGATCATGTGATCATATTTTAATGTTTACCTCTCCCAGTACCGTTGAAATAAAAATAAATAACGGCGTTAAAGATTTAAATTCAATTATTCCTAATCATATTCATAGACAAAAGGAATAATTACATAGATTTTAAATACATTTTGCCCATCGTTTAAGTTTGTACAAGAATCTTGTACTTCGGGCGTTGACAGAGGAGTAAGCGAAGCCTGTGTAGCACGACCTCTGGTGAGAGAATGACAAGCCATTACATGCTTAGCTTGTTGGCGTTAAAAGAAATTTATCTTTGCTTTTCCAACAAGGATTGTAACCAGAGAGAGAGAAAGAGAGAAAGACGGACGGACGAACAGACAGATGGGGGAGTTAGATGAGTTGCAGTGTACTTAACAGTCAAGTTTTTGACCGCCATAGCCGAATGCTGGTCATGAATAAGATGACATCTAATTTTCTGTCTTTATTTGTAAATCGCACTTGAGTTTTCTCTAAAGTACACGATGTTTACGTGCGAGGGATGCTTACCTTCATATCCCAGTAAATAAGTGAGAGTCAGGATTTAACTCAATCAGCGCCCGGGATCTTATTGGTTATATTCACCTGAAAACCAACCAGTGAAATTCAATTTACCTATCTTGTAAATAGATAGATTATTGCTTCGGCGGTCGTTTACAATAACAATGCTACAAGTGCTTATGTTATCCAACTTAAGGAAAATATACATTAAAAGACAATATTGCCTTTTCCTTAATTATCCATAATTTCGTTTCCTTAACCATTGCCAAACAATCTGGTAGACATATAGGCTTTACCAGGTATGTGGATTGTCCGAGAATATACAGACAAAAAGAATATAATAGAAGAAATGATACACCAACATAAAGACTGTCGTGAGGAAAACCTGTTTTCAAATTAACTAAAATTATGTTTTGGGTATCTTGATTAATTTTAAAAAAAGAAGTAAATAACATATGAGTAAATTAAGCTATCAAACTTCTTTTAATCCGATGGCATGTCTCAATTTACTTTTTGGAGTTAAATTTATACAACATTACATTATTTACTTACAAGAGCATAGACGACAAAACATAAAAGATTTTAGCAACCCTGATAGAAGGTAAATGATTGATGTTTTTTAGTAAAACATAATTAGTCATGGACTCATTGACAACTAAAAATTGTTAATTAGTAAAAGACTTTCTTTATTCTCTGAACTGCATAAATTACAGTGTAGAGAAGAATCAATTGAACAATAATACATATAAAACATACAGTGCATGCATTGGTGAGTGACAATGTAAAAGGGAAAAAAAGGGGGGGGGGGTATTATTGGCAATTAACCTATAGAGCTAACTCTCTCAATTAAATCTTTAATGAAATGAGCAATAACTATGGCACAGATAGTTTTATTCCGCCTCCATGAAAATATATCTGCATGAAAGCATCTGGAGGCGTATTATTAAACTTTAATCGGACAACAACTTTGCACATTTTGAATTAATTATTAACGATGAGTGGTAAATGATAGGAGCAAGGCTGGGGGGTTGGGGAGGGGTAATACTCAACACCAGTAGAAGGGAGCAGAAGCAGTAAATGAAAGGCCAATGAGATGGAGCTTAAGAAAAAAAATGTCTTAACTAAAAGTCTGGAATGGATTAATAACACACGAATTTAAGAGACGTCATGCTAAATAAGATATACATCAAATAAAAATAGCTTACTCGGTGGTTGCACCAAACTGAAAGTCTGTAAGAACATAACATCATTTGAAGTAACCTATAATCGATACTGTGCAATATTCTTTATAATTTTTCATGAACCTTAATAAATTTACGTTTCGTAACATTCTGTCGGGTTTTTATACTTTCTACACTCATTTAGTCAGCTGTATGCTATATTTTGATGTTTCATGTGAATTTTGTAAAATCGAATGGAAGCTGTCATTCACACAGGTTTCTCTCTCATATTAAACGACAGCCATCGTTTTGAAATAATGTACAACAAATGTCCTTAAAATTTTTAACAGATTGATTTCGGTCTAAATGCATTTATCCAAAAAGAAAAGATCGTTAAACTTCCTTAAAAGATTTTTGTGGGTTTAATCAGGAATTCCATTCACAGTGTCAAACTTGAACTTTGAATGTTTACAAACTAGTAACTTTTTTCCAGCAAGTGCGCTAGCACCAAAAACTCAACTTTCCCATCATGCAACAAACTTTCGATACCTGATGACGCATCATGTGGTTAAACGAAGACACTGGGCCCATCACGCGCCGCTTGTCTTGGTCCCTTCTCTCCTCACACACGTGGGAGTACAATGGACTCGTCACCATAAATGTTTTCCATTGTTTTTAATTAAAACGATAAAACTTTCAATTAAAGACACTTGACTTAAGTGAACAACTTCTTCTCAGCATGATATATAGGATGTGACTGTCGGAGGAAGAGAAGCTTTACTCGATGACTTTTTAATCCAGTCCTCACTTCACGTACAATAGATTTATCATTTAACATAATTAATTATTATTCAATATTTTAAATGCACTTTAAAAACTGTTTCCGACATGTTTTAAAAATTTCCTGGATGTGCATAGTTTAAGCAGTTTTTTTTAGGTTTATGAACACAATGTCTTGATTTTTATTTTTCAAACTGAGTATGCACAGAAAATCATTACTGAATAAGTGATGATAAACTTTGCATAGCTTTATCTTGTATTTTGTATTTTTATTTTATTTTTTTTTTTTTTGATTCGTAACGAAATTTTATTTTTTATTTTTAGTAAAAATGTTGATAATGATATTATGGTATGAACGTTATGTCTATACCACCAAATCGCACGTGAAAACCGCACATGATGTGTAGATTGTTTTCACATGTACATGACATGGGTCACATGAAAGTAACATAAATATCGTAAGGTTAAATAGTGGGCTAGATTTTGTTTACAAATACTCTGATGTATTCTGAATCACAATATATAAACTTTGTCACATAATATGATACTAAACAATTGTATTTATTTTTAGACCATAACTTTTTTGTGAATGTGTTTTCACGTATGACGTTAAGCATTACTTAAAACGTCCGTCTGCTGATAACAAATATTAGTATGTATAATACTCCGTTTGACATCACCCAAAATAACAATAAAGAGTCTTAAAATTCTTTAAAATCAATTAATGTTTCAATATACCAGTACTGATTTGAATTTTTACGACAAGGTGACCCAAACGAACGTGGAGCTCAAGAAAGACGTGAAAAACATTGGTATCATGCACTCTGTGATTTAACAAAATAATTAAAACGATTGTTTTAAAATCCAGGCACGTTTATTTCTAATGTCGCTCTGCATAGAAAAAACACCCCTCCAACAACTCGTGAGTACCTTATAAGATGTATAGACTTGTAGTCTCTCCCGATAGAGTGCCTTAACAAGCGATAGAAGAAAACAAGGAAGAAAGGCAATATACAGCTTTCTGTGGGTTTTTAAGGGGTGTGGTGGTTTTTTTTTAAATTTCATGCCTTGCAATTTTGCATAATTTTACCTTTCTTCATACATGTATATGTGTGCAGTGTGAGAGTGTTGTTTTTTTAAACAAGTTCATGTTCATGGATAAGAAAGTATCAAAACAAGAAATATTTAGCAATGTGAATTTCCGAATGTAACATTTGTGCTCTCACTCGAGGGACGATTTTGTGGCAGGCAAAATGTACTAGGTACATATGCACGGATAAAGGTGTAGTGACTCAGCAGTTTTTTTTTTAAATTTAGAATTATTTCAATTAAGAAATGTTGTCCTCCTCGTAAATATACTCTGGATCTGGTTTATGAATAAAACAAATGTTTGTCGTGAAATCAAGTTATGAAATTAAGTATCACCCAAAAAAAAGAGTTTTTCGTCCTTCAAAAAAAAAATATTATAATCAAAATGCTGTTAGTATGTAAAATCTATATATGTATAATACACCTATTGAACGACAATTCCACCAGGTAATCATGGTGATTTTGATTTAGAAAAAAACCTTGAAACGACGAAGTCAGTAGTACAAATTGATTAGAAGATTCGACAGCATGCTATGTTCACTATGTACATGCTGTGGTAATAACAACACCGCCTTACCCAGCTCTACTCGATACAACACATTGTGCTAACACTCATGCTAAAACCGGAATGTTGATGATCAAAGTTGCTTTATCGGTTACCGAGTTCCAGCCGCATTGAGAAAATTAACTGCAGTTCACTGATTAGAAATTATAGATTAATGGTTAAGATAACCATTGGTACTTTAAGCAATTGTTGGTATTCATGGGCCGCATCGTAAAAATAGCTGAAGCCTTCTCAACAGAATTAGTATCCTCCAATGGTGTGTCGTAAAATGTCAAGGACTATTAAAAAACCCAGGAACATTTGGTCACAAAGATGAATTTTGCTTTATTAATTTGTAATTGAAAAAAATAAACAGAGAGGTTGCGGTTTCGTTGTTCTTTTCTTTGTTCGTTGACCTATTTTTATATTTCAGAATTGCATGATTCTAATCTACTTTATTCATTCTAAATATTTCAGAATTTTTCAATTGACAAACTGGTTTTTTATTTTTTTTTGTTTTATGGTGCATACATTCATGTATATGAAACAAACATAATTATTTGTTGTCTTAAATAACGTTCATAAAAAATATAGTTTTATTATCAGGTCTAAATAACCTATGGTAAAAGATGTTTTTAAAGAAGTCTTTTTTGATGCTAGTAAAAGAACCCTTATTATGAAAAATCAATTTAGATATTCATTCTTCGTAAACAAGCATTTTAATTATTGTTATTTTTGGCACCAAATTTTGCCATTTCTGATTTTTCCAGGTTGCTAAGCAGACTTTATCAATTGGGGGGAAAAACCTAAGTTTTCTTTAGGACGAGCCCGGGACATAAATATAGATCCTAATTCTTACGCCGTCACACAAATATCGTGTAATTTCATGAATTAAAATCAGCACTGTTTGAGGTTATAAGTACAATGTCGTAAATAACTGCAAGCTCGTTAATTTTATTTTTGTGAGGTATTACATAACTCAGTATTACACACAATGAGAGAGAGAATATTTATCTTGTAGTTATGAACAATTAAAGAAATGTAGCTTAATAATGCCTTATAATTAACTATGTACATAACCGTATTTGTGGTTTTTTTTAAATATCAGTATTCTGTTAGTCTAGTTTTCAAAATGGAATCATATTAAGATTCGTGAAAATAAGGTTAGACGAGTGTTCGAATTGTTTTTAGAGATTTGAAGTGACGTGTAACATGTACATATACAGATTTGGCGGGTGGTTACCGGCTTGATGGTATTAACAAATAATTCACCTTATTATGGGTCCATTAAGACTACTACATACAAGTCCAGGTGCAGGTAATACTTGTCCCACTCTGGCGTTCAGTTTGTAAGATCAAAAGCATGACATTCTTTTATCATGATCAATTCAAATCTTTAAAAAGTGTCCTTGACCCCGTTTCTTACATTAAAACAGTGAAAACCACTTTTCTGGAACAATACTGGTTGTGACGTACACGTTGCAATCACAAACATTTTTGAAATCTAAAGTCAAAATTATCTTTTGTATCCTTGGCAAAAAACATGTTTAGGTTTGAAAAAAATAGATACATCATAAACAGAAGAAATGTTTTCATCGTTGCTAAGAAATCATTACGCGGATCGCTTCTCTGCATGTATTTATTCATACTACCTTATTTATAAACTAGCGTTGAAATCCCTTTAAAGAAATTTAGCATATGGAAAGATGAATCATTTTAAAAAAAAACGCTTTTCATTATCTTTTAAAAGCAGTTTATTGTACATTAATGTCAAACCATAAACAGATAATGTAGATCCATACAAATGAAATATATTTTCATTTCTAATTACCTTTGAGAATTTTTTTTATTTCATTAGTGAAAATGTTGCTCTGATGTCAGAATCTGATGTTTTTTCACGTATGTCTTCTGTCACAATAGATTAAATTGAATTGAAAACATTTTATTGACTATAAATATGGCAAAAGGATTGGACACAATTCTAATAAATTAGATTGTCATCTCCTTAATACATGCATTAAATATTACTCTGCCATACAAATAAACATTAGTAACAATTATAGTACAAGTGACAGAGAAATTAGAAAAACATTATTTTGGATGTTTGTAATACATCTTTGTTTAAGAAGAAGTTGAATACAGTCTAATAAGAAGAAAAAAGAAAATGAAAACAAACGAAAAAAATCCCAAAGAACTTGATCGACAGCCTTTTTTCTGAAGTCAGTTATTACGTAACAATTTACTGATGATCCAATTTTAATATTAAAATTTATTCAGACTTCATTTATAGCTATAACTAAAAACTATTCAGATTCTATAACATTTTTGGATAAAATTAATTTTTGTCTATTCATGTTGTTACATGAACTATCGTGTAGTTTTCTTTCATTTTTTTTTAGAGAATGTGCTTGTTCAGTGGTCCAACAAACGTACTGCATGACACAAGCTGTTGAAATCAAAGAGGTACAAGAAAACACACAGTTTTTAATTTAATAAAATCGGAGAGGGGGGGGGCTGAGTTTGTTTTATACTCACAGATTTCTGGTGTCCTGATTTTGCAATTTTAGCAACTTTTACCGTGTTTAAAAAACCAAAACACTGTGAATTTATCATGAACATTGGTGTTGCGACGTTGAAATATAATCATGGAACAGGATTAATAAGTAAAAGAATACCACGCATTTTTTTGCACACAAAGTTCTTCTAAAAGTGTAAGTTTGAACTTTTTTATTTAATCATATGTACCATTCTAGTTATGAGATAAGCATTTGAAATATCAATCCACTTTTCTTTGTCAGAAGTGGACAATTTTATTGATCGCACGTGAATAGCTTGTCTACTGAGTGTCACCAAACATCTTGTTTAATAAACAAAGACCTTTGAGTGTTTTTAGGGCTCGTGATCTGTTAAGAGAAAGTTTTGAGCCAAATAAGGACAAATAATAGCAAACTGTTATAAGCATGTATTAACAATTTAAAATATATTTTCTACGTGGAATGTTAATCTTAATCAATCAGTAGTCTTTGTGTGTCTTCATGCTGCACAATCGTTTTTGTTGACTTTTTAAACCAACGAATTCACACTGTACCAGCATTTTTTTTTCTTTGTTGATACAATTATACCCGGTCGGGATCTCTTCTGAATCACATACTCTTGTTCAATTCTAGATAGAAAAAGATGATAATCTATCCATATATTTTTTTTTAAATTATAATACTCTATATTGGAATGAAGTTTTGTAAATATCAAATTATAATAATTTAAGAATGAAACATATTTGTTTTTCTTTAGAGTGTATCATTTTGTAATATTCCATTAACAAGTAAATGTTATATTTCTTTTAATAAATCAATTCCTTTTAGGAGCAAACTGTTTAATTGGCTAAATAAAAAGGTTTATACCTGCATATATTTCTAATGATGTTTTAAAGGCTTTTGCATTAAAACATAACCAATACGCAGAAATATTCCTTTAAGATGGATAATTCAATGTTATACTAACATGTCCAGCCGCCTTAATTTCTGTACGTTGTATTACAAGGAATGAATTCAACAGCTACAGACTTCATTAACATATTAACTGGATTGGAACCATGTTCAAACTGTCTCAACCAAGTTTATACTTATATATACATGTGCTCTGCACGCATACTCTTGTATAAACTCTGCATCCATCTAACTGTTGTGTTTAAGTTTATTGTTTTTATATTCTTTTGTTATAGTTATATGTAGTATAAAATCTATTAGATCCAGAAACAAGAGAATATGTATCAGTCAGCTCTTTTCGTACACTGTTTATAAGCAACTCTCTGTTTTTTTTATTAGAATTTGCAAATATACAGTAATTCATTTCAAGGTATATAGTACATGTACATGTCAATTATGGGTTTTTTGTTTGTTTTTTTTGGTTTTTGTTTTATTTTTTTGTTTTGTTTTTTTATTTTTTATAATCCATGCACTTTCATGTTTTTATTGTCTTCTACGTGGTAAATATGTCAATAACATTTTGTCTTTTTGTTTAGACTTGATTTACACATCATGGTTGAAAACCATTTACTCTTGGGCAACGGATATCGATATCCTCAAAAAATAAACATAAACTTTTCCAAGGTTAATAGATTCATTTATGATTTTTGTAAATCTTATGCTTTTAATGCATGACAACCATTTGTTAGGGAAATGAACAAGTAAGCTATCAAGACTTGTTACAGTTCTACATTGATTATTTTTCAATAGCATGTTGCTAAACAAAATATTAATTTTATTTGATTTTTCTCCGTGGAATAATGTAAAGATATTCCTCTTTGTTTTTGTTTTTTACCTGCCTTATTTATTATAAATGGTTCTTTTATAGTAATTCTATGTAATCAATTATCCTTTATTTCAAAATTTCAAATATGTTTAAAAATATTATCAATTGATTGAATCTTTTACATCTATGTCGTAAGATTTTAATTTTGTAATATCTTTAGAGAAATCCCGATGAATTTTCAATTGTTTCACATGAGCTGCGTTGAAGCCTCACTAGACTTAAGTGTTTTATTTTTAATCTGTTTTCCTTTCGTTATTTGGAGTCATCGTTATTTAAATCCTGTCAGTTCAAATCAATGTCTGAGTGTGATATCCTCTTGTATCGAAATCAAGTGATGTTAATTTCATATTGTATAAACTGATAAAAATATTTTTTCGACCATTTACATTTTCTTCTTTGCAAAGATAATTTTCCAGAAAAGTGATGTCCTGATAAAATGTAAAATAGATGTAGTCAGAATAAATTGTTATTTTTTTTATTATATTTTTTTCTATTTAGTGTTAGTTAGCTTTTTCAGAATGATAACAGATCTGAACAGTGCTCCTTAAGTGATATCCACATTCCTGTGATTATGAAAGAGTCACGTCTGCTTTCGGAAATCCCATTGAAACGTGTGCAAATTATTTTAAACTTCGTTCAGATTGTTTATTTTTTTTTTCATTCTTGCAGCCATAGAATATGGTATATATCTGTATGAAGAGATAGAGGGGATTTTTTTAATAATATTTAGTGAATTTATTTGATAAAATTTAGTGAATTTATTTGATAAAATTTTGTGAATTTATTTGATAATATTTAGTGAATTTATTTGATGATATTTAGTGAATTTATTTGATAATATTTAGGGAATTTATTTGATAAAATTTTGTGAATTTATTTGATATTATATTTAGTGAATTTATTTGATAATATTTAGTGAATTTATACCAAGTGTATTGCTGGTTTATGCATATTCTCTATATTTATCGGTGACTTTTTTTCTAATACGCATCAATAATTCAAGAGAATTTTTTCTATAAAATAACCTGTTTAAATTTCAATATTATTTCTTAAAAATGGAAATATCAATTAATTGTACACGTGGAAACGGACACTTTTAAGATAACAATATGAATAAATGTAAATTGTATAATATTAATATTTGAATCAATGTTTTCAGAATGTTTATTTTTACCAATTCATGTGTGTCAGAAATTCCTGTACTAACATTTTTTTTTAAATCCCAGCCGGTTTCGAACCCATAATTTCAGATCATTTGCTAGCGTTTGAATCCATTGAGCTACCGTGTTAGACAACGGGGCAGAACAGGAGAGAAATAAAGAAAAAAAAATGTGTTTTTATTTATTTTAAATGAAAGTAATCTACAAAATAAAATTGTTCCATTTCTATTAATTCGGTAAATCCCAATATTACGCTTATTGAAGATGTGGTAAATGCCGGTAAATGTGCAATGTACATTGAAACTACCTTTGACGTGATGTGCGGTTTTTCATCTTTTCCACCTTTATATCATTTTATGCACATTATGTCCACGAGTCGTAATTCATAACAAACGCTAAAACTTTATTGCGTGGAAAATTACAAATCACTTTCCACCATGACCAGAAAATAGAACTGGAAAAATAATATAAAATAAAATTTATTATTTTTATAGATGTTGACATTTATTCTCATGTTCATACTTTATCACATAAATGCTTTCAATCGCCTTATATAAATTAAAATACAAAATATCTTTATTTTTATGAAGTTCATAACAATTGCCATTGGAAGTAAACAAATTTAAAATAAATAAGAAAACATATATAAAACAAAAGACAAGTACATTTCAGAACCCTCAGGGTTTTTCTCAAGCATTTATATAATACAATAACAATAGAAAATTTATATACACTTATATATTTTCCATTTTTTATATTATTTGGAATTCAAGTGTCTGTGTGCCACCGGGAATTGATGGTGACGAGGGGCTAACATAGATTACGCCCTTTGATAATGTATATATGACTAGTTCACTGACGTGAAACTACCTGGTGCCCGCACCAGAGCAACATTTAACAACAGCTGCCAAATTCAGAATAACAACATATAGCTATGCTATGGTTAAAGTCAGCTGCTATTCGAGAGTGGTGTACTTAACAAAAATTGGATTTTTTACCAAGCAATAGCTTATGTCTTAAAAATCACGTTCTGAACGTAACTGGGACATCTTGGGGTAAATGTCCATCATGGTTGATCAACCTCTGATTTTGTTCTTTTTTTCACAGATACGGCTGACAGAATTGATACACAAGTCGTTTTGAATGCTCCGTTTTCTTTATGATACCCTTTTTGTAGTACTGGCGGATGGATCTACTCAGCTTGTCATAATTCATGGCCGGACGGTTTTTTCTTTTCCCCCACAATCTGGCAACTCTTGAAGAGTCTTCGATTTTGAAAATGCCATCGGAGCGACTGACCCATTTGATGCAGCCACTGTAATTGTCCGGTTGGAGAAGAAGCTCTTTCAGGAATTCCCAAAGATGAATCGTCTGCTTTCCACTGCTGACATTGTTGTGATCTAAAACATAAAACATAAGATATAAAGTCTGGTCAAATTTGTTTTGTTTCACTATCACGAAAGCCGGAAATGTCTTTACACATATTTTTTTTACACTTACATGTAGGGGTGGTCACTGTTTCTTCGTCAGAGGGAAGACTGACGGGTGAGCTACACTGGGAACTTTCATCACTGGTCGTACTGGGAGAGGGGGAGGAGGCAACAGGGATGTAAGTGTCGGAGGGCGCAGGCGCGGGGAAGAAATATTCAGGCATTACCGGTTTTATTTGAGGATTCGGCAGACTGCATGCTGAAAGGAGTAAAAATGTCAATTGAAATATTGATGCAATATGATGTGATCAACTTATATGATAATTTCGTGAGAAAAATTGGTAATAAATATGTTAGATCTTTTACTCGTATTTGTTTCTTTAACCGACTTTTAATAAAATGATATGTACCATTTTTCCAAACATCGAGTTGTGCATAGAGATTAGCGCCAGCCTCGGGAGACCTTCTTTTGAAGTTGTCGCTACTCAGACGACATAACTGCTCCCCGGTCATTCTGAACGCCTCGGAAACTCCATATGAAGCCTGGAATTGGTTCCCGTGCCATTCCATCCACTTCATGACGTCAGACTCGGACCAAGACCTAGGATCTGTTAAAACAAAACACCTTGTTCAATCACACATGTAAAATGCCTCCCAAGTACTTGCAAGCGCACAAGGTAAACAAAATGCCTCCCAAGTACTTGCAAGCGCACAAGGTAAACAAGACGAATATTATACACGGGGCGTCATGCTTCATTGATAAAAATATTACCCTGTTAACTGATGCGTACAATGTCATTACTCTTATCATTAATCAAATCTTAAATTATATTTTTCGTAAAAGCTATTCGTTCTAATTGACTGAGTTTTTTCGGTTTTATTGATTTCATGTACTTTAAGCAAAAAATACACGTTTCAACAGAGAAAACTGTTTAAATACGTGGAATTGGCACGTTTTCAATTAAAAAAACAACAGCATCTTGCTATTTACTATGAAGACCATTTTTAAAAGAATTTCTCTTAAAGCATAGCCCTTATCTAAAATGGTTTTGTACCTGGTGAAATGACCAAAATCCTGCAGATTTGATTGATTTCATTTTTTATGGCCATCACAACTGCCGAACCAATGTCACTATTTCCAAATTGATCGCCACAAGAGATGCTTTCAGCATAGGGCTCTGATTTCACTGGTTGTACATAAGGTTCACTGTTTATGCTGCAAAAGTTCGGTAAGTTTGGAATGTTGCTTGTGGACGACATCGAACATGGTACATACACTTTCTCTGTTTTCACCACAAAGTTAGGATCGTAGAGCGATAGCTCCTGGTCCGAAGACTCATGATGACTATCCATGTCAATGAAACGTTTGGGACTCACTGGGTTTTGGAATTCTTGAGGGTTGCCCATGACAGGTACAACCGTTTGCGGTTGGGGTGGAAACTCTCCCATATTATCCATGAACGAATTCACTGAGCAAGAAAATTGTCCTTCAGAAACAATGTCGGAAAAAATCAGGTCTTCTGTTCCTTGGAAGTGCTTATTCTGTGGAACCTGAAACAAAATGCAAATAATTATTACAACTGTAAAGAGATTTATGAGACTGGTGCAAATTCCCGGAGATGATATTCCAGTTTAAATGTCAGTACCTTTTGATCCAAATGAAAGTCCATTTTAGGGTCAGTTGTAAAGTGGCTTGCTTCAAGATAACGGTCAATTGCTGAAAATTCTGAAAAAAATGTAATGCATGTTTACAAATATTCGTATAAACAAACTTGAGTGCAATATTCCAGTCATGTTTATATTTTGCATTTAAGTCCTACCAGTGTGCATACTTTTTTAAGATTGTCAAATCATCCGTCCTTATTTCATGAAATATACAGTCAAACTGTGTTAGTTGTATATTCTCCGAAAATATAAGCTTTCAAAAACACGTGACCGGTGTCACCGGTGAATCAATGAAAATCTCGTAATGGTGCGTATGATAGAGCATTCGTAAACTCTCGGATAGTATTCTTAAAGCCATATTTTTAGACCGTATCTGGAAAAACCCTTACGTCAACTTCCATATGATTGGACAGCATTTTTAACCCCGCCCCTCCTTCGGAATGTATTGTAAATATTGTTGAAAATAGGTCACACAATTTAAAACGCGGTGTGGGTTACCAAGTGTAGGTTGTCGATTTACATGCAGAAAAGATATTTATTAACTCAAATTCAATGAGTAAAATATTCAGATTTGAAGTTCTGGTCATTGATTGTTTAACTAATCAACCTTGTTGTTTTTCGTTAATTTTTTTGTTATTGAATAAACCTAGACGATATCGCCACAATATCACTTAACCACATAGTGGTTAGTATTGTCTGTTCCACTACTGTTAGTATTTTTTCGTTCTATCCCAAACATGTCAAAATAAACCGATCTGAGGACATTTAAACTAAAATGAATTTATTGCCGTAGTGACGTAAATGGAAAAGCATTTGCACACGCTACAGCCTTTTTAGTAAATTGCTTTGCAACTTTAAAGGCGCGGTTTTAGGAACGCGTGATTTTTCCCGACCGATAAAGTATGTATCAAGTTAAAAATCGGCAGAATGATGTACAAGCGCATTATTCTTTATATTGCACGTGCAATGAGTAAGATTAATCAAATTTTTGCTGATACCAGCAGTACAGTGCACGTTGTAGTTGTGACTACTAGAATGGTAATGTCTTTTAGGGGGAGATGCATAAGAAACTATAAATCTACATCACACGTTGAGAGTTTTGGCTTATAATTATTTAAATTCAAAGTCATTTCAAATAAGTAACCCATTATAGTAACAAATATGCAATGTCATTTCAAATAAGTAACCCATTATAGTAACAAATATGCAATGTACTACATTTTATTACAATTTATACAAATTATTGAGTTGTACATCAGCCACGGGCCAAAATAAAGTATAGATCACCAACATCAATTGATTTTGTCAAGAGGCTGTAAATTGTACGGATAGAGCATGTATATTTATAAAATTAAATCTTTATTGCAGAATAGAAATCAAGAGTACGTAAAACCGATCTGACCAAAGACTTGCATGGGAAGGGGACAGAGAAAATATCAGCAACAACTTGCCTTCACTCCCAATGTACCAGATATACAAAGTCATTATGAAGCCTTAATCTCAAGTAAGTATTTGCACAAAGCATCGAAGTTTATCATACGTAAGAATATTTCATAACCAAAACTGAATTTTTCCCGTTTTTGTTGATTTCCACAAATTTCAAGTTTTTATACATGAGTAATTATATATATATTTGACAAACACACTCTGTTCTCTTTTATGGTCTATGATCTGGTCAGAGGCCGAGGAATCATTTTAGAATCATTAATGGGAGTACACAGGATCAGCTTGCCCAAGACTGTGCCATGTGTACTGGTTTTGCTCACAAACCTATACGTATGTAAAATTTACAAATGACGACGATGGACCTGTCTGCTACGTTCCTTTCTTTCAAGAAACCTGGGTCTATCGATGGCTTACTTCATGAAGAAGAAAGTCACAGAGAAATAATGGAGGATATATCAAGAAGCTGCTTTGACAAAACGCCTTCTTTTGACCATGAAGAATTCCACCCGGTATCTATGCACGCATTTCAAGACACGCATGAAAGCGGACTGGAGCTATCACATACAGTGAAACCTAAGGTCGCTAAACAGAAACAATGGGATATATATTCTATGTCCACTCATATCAAATCGTGCATGAATGTTAACTGGACTCTTTAATAACAGTAAGTGGTAAATACATGTAGTAACATCGGGGTTCATTCTATTGTCCTTTCCGATATATTTCATTTTATCAAATAAGATATAAACATGACTACTTTGTCGTATATTTTATTTGATACTATATTCTAAATATAACATCAAAACCTTGGTTCGTCATTTTTAACCTCACAGCATGAGAAGGTGTTATAGTGATTTAATTACCAAACAATTAACAAGAATTACGACTTATACATGTTAGATGATTATAACCGTCACAGACAAGTTGACTGTTGACGTCAAAAAGTTAATTATATGCTGAGCATACTGCTAATAAATTTATCTGAAACCTGCATTTTTATTTAAATAAGGTTTAAAATATCGGGCGTAGTAAGTTTAGAATTGCAAAACGTAACTGAAATAGGCACGATTTGTAGCACGTGGAAACTGGGGATAACCCAAACTGCAGCACCGTCTTAAGCCCACGACGAAAATGGCTGTATACATACTATACTATGATACTATAATATCTAGACCAAATTCGTAAAACATCAACTGCATTATGTCAAGGACATATGCAGATCGCCAATCACCATACAAACTGTATTTAGAAATATGAAATCTACTATAGTTTTTTACAGAAAAACATTTTTTAAAATTATTTTTGTGAAAGAAAATAATAGTAAATCAAATCTTCCTGCAAATAGGTAAAAAAAATCAGACCGTTTGGCAAATATTCGAAGGCGATTAGTTTAGTTAAATGTGTAGGCTATTAAAGATGAAGAATAACATTACTTGTTACAAAAGAAGTGTTAGGATCGTTGTGAAAATTTATCTGCATTGATGTGAATGATAATTTTGATAACTGATGTGAAGCGGGTCCATCTGTATCGCCTTTTTTTAAAATTAAAAACTTAACGAAACATCAATTTTTAATTTCATGACCATCGCACAAGTATCATGTGTCAATGTGTGATTTTTCTTTTTGCGAATTAAACTGGATGAAATCCAACGCCTTTTCTTTTATTTACACCCATCAAATCTGCGAAACACTACCCCCTAAAACACAAGGGTGCAGCAATAACTGATGCTGAAAACAGCTGACGATAGCTGCGCACACTATGCAGCATCCTTCAACATGTGGTTGAATCCAGCCATGTAAATACGCAAAAAGGATTGTAGTAACAGGTTCGTTTGTACTGTGATTTAAGCCGATAAATGTTGTTGTAACAGCGATGACTTTCGTCAGGTAATTGAATCATCTGACAACGGTTAAGGTGACCAACACCTGTCAACGGTTTCTTGTTGCATTATACATTTCTCGAACTTCGTGGTACAGTTTCAGCCCCCACAGAAAACATCCGTTATACCAATATAGCGTCGGATGTCACTTAATTTATTAGGCTGATTTAGATAAGAATTTAAAATGTGTTAATCACAATTGTTATCTTTTGATTATATATGTAAATGTTTTGGTTTTTTAAAACTTACAAATCTTCTATAACTACTACTCTTTCGGTGGGTCGGTGGTAAACAAAATCACCCGTCATATCTACCTTAAAGCTTTAGAAATATGATTTTATAACTCATAAACCTTTACTTTTTACTTTAACTTTCATTATGCAGGCGTCAAAATTTCTAATATAATGCATCTTATGCATGAGTTATGGAAAGTATGTTGCTGAACGTCATGAGTATTTTACAGGTTCATTGTCACTTTGGGACGAAGTTTACCCGGGTTTTGTATGATAAGAAGCCAATTACCCATTAAATTAATATTCTATCAAAATTGGACAAAAGGAGAATTTCTTTTGTTTACATTTTTACTCAGGGACCTTTGTTGGCAGATCAAATAATGGATTTGTGCAAAATTCTGTTTATATGTATAAAAGTACAATTTTTGCCTCAGATTTTGAAAATTCTATTATAATTGTACATTAATTTTGAACCATTAGGCTAATGAAGGCCTAAGTGTGAAATGTTTGTCATTGTCAGTCATAAATTACACGTAACAACAGTCAAATGAACACAATAAAAAAATCTTTGTAGTAATGATCAAAATTTCTTCAACTGATATAATGAATCTTACTCTTTATTTCTGGGTTTTTTTTAACACAGACGCAAATTAAACGTTAAATTCAAGAAGGTTTTGTTGTTAACATTGGTTTTAACCTTGAGATATGCACTTATGAATTCAAAACTTTTGAGTTTCTACATACTATTTTTTTTTCATTTGTTTTATTCAAATTTGACTTAAGAACAACAAAGACTTGTTTTGTTACATGGTTAACCTGTGATAGGCACACAATGATAGCAAAGTCGAACAGTGTACCTGGCAATTCAGACGCTCATCTAAATGTATAAGGCTGGCAGTTTTGTCAGTAAAGTAAATCAAAAGAAAAAGGGAATTCCCGAATATTTTTCATCAAATTTACAGATTGCAATAATAAGGCCTAATGGACATTGCATAATATTAGCCATTTTTATTTCCATACAGTGCAGTCGCGACACATAGCTATAGTAACTGATTTAACACAACATGACGCGTGTTGTAAGAATAACTTACCTGAATGTAATTTATAAATTTATCTTTTATTTTAAGTTCATTAAGTGGAATTGTCATTTTGTCATATGATTGTTTTCAAACTTCTATTTTCGTTATATTAGAAATACACTCATGTATTTTAGCAAGAAAAAAGATCACTCAATTAACATGATACAAACATGGTATGTAGACATAAATATTAAAAAACGACAACAAATACATGTACATGTATTGCTAGACAAATTGCATTATCCAACAATTGTTTTATATTTCCAAGATAAATTATTCAGATGTACATATTTATTGATAGTTTTATTATATCTTAGAAATTATCAAGAGAAAACGATGTGGTTTTCCTCTTTACGATTTAACAACCACAAATAATTTCAAAACACAGAGTACGTTCACAAGTTAACGTGAGTGAGAAAAAAATATGAAAAGGTGTACATGGTTACTGAGATCTCACCATCTCGCTTGCATTTTGTTTGATGAAGATTCTTTACTCATGTAATAAATGGCGAGACAGTTTGAACAAAAAAAATCAATCCTTTTTTTTATGATACCTGTAAAAAGACCATTCTTGTTTAAATCAATTGCTTCCTGGTCAACCAAAAAACATATCAGATATCAAAATATTGAATGTTTTGAAAATTAAATGTTCCCGACAGTGTTAAAGCGACGGCAAACAAAGATGTAAACAAATGTGCAAGTTAAGGACATGATACCTAGAGTTATATTGCTGCATGATAAACTAGTATTATACCTTTTTAAAACGCAATATATTGAATGTTTATATTTGTTTTGTGTCTAATGTTACTATGGCTTGATTAAGGATCTTGGACACGTCTTACATGGCGACATTTAAAGAAAACAATCTTAATTGGGGAAAATGAGAGAAAGGTTGAGCAAGAAAAATTATAACGAACGTGGACAATTTATCAAACAATCCCATTTCAGAGTACACATGTTCTCATGGAGATCTTTAAATGAATAGCCCATGCCTAATGATAAAAAAAACATAAACATTAAAATTAAATCCACTTAAGGTTATGCAATTTTTATCATGGAAGAAGTAATACAATACCAGATGGGTGAACAATAAGATGGATTGTTGGGAAAACGGTTACTCAAACAGAGCTCTTCACTTCCTCGTTTGGCCTTAAAACAAAATTCATCAAGTGGATCACGTACATGTAATTTGCCGTTACAATCACCAAGAAATCCCCGTATCAAGGGATTCTTTTTATTGCACCACTAAAAGAAGTGAAATATGTCAACAATTCCGATGGCCTTCGGATCGCTCGTCTGACCGCCCTACTAGACGAGAAGTCTTTCTGTGGTCGATAAGTACGGTACAATTCCAGGGCACGCACCTTGTTGATACCATGGATTGCTGGGAGATTGAACAATCTCGTAGATAGGGTATGACCCGGCAATGTTATAAAGCAGAGTACTTATGGATATAAACGATTGATGCCAATATTAATTCATCACTGGACGCTCCAATATATCATCAAAACTTAATAAGGGTAAAAAGAAATAAGTGCTTATTATCATGTGTCATACACGCTTCATGACTTTAAAATCATATGCATAAACTTGTATACGATATTGATTAAATGATCTATGAATTTAAAAATCCAAGAGCTGAAATGTACAAATTACACCCATCAGTCTTTTCAGTTGTTAAACATACATCTATATATTAATTTATACTGTGTTACAATCGGAGAACCAACATGCTTCTAAAACTGAAATCGCTTGACTTCTACTTACCACTAGTAAAGTTTTAAATCATCTCATCTGCTTTTTTTTCATTTGATACAACATATTTATGCATGTATTTGTTGAAATATTACTGATATTTGTAACGGTCTGTACATTTGTAAAATATTAGAATAAAGCTGTTTGAGAAGAAGATCCGTTTGATGTAAAATTGATTGTTTTCTTGTGTTTAGATTCTAATTTTCGAATTTTTTACTCGGGTTACAATAGGACCACTGCTTGCCAAGAACATTGTTTACTTTCTGTGGAGTTTCCTTGATTTCTTGGTATACTAGTGTGTTAATGTATTGATGGTCAATGGAATATAGGCACACCCTCTACTGTACGGGTTTTTTTTATTTCAGATTTTTTCTTTTTGCTTTTGTTAATATGAATAATAAACATTCCTTTACATATGAAATAGTTAAACTATGTCCTCTGTCATACAGAATATTCATTAGTATTGTCATTAGTATAGGTATTGCCCTGTTAATGACATTGACGCATTACTATTAGACCACGAATCATTTTTGTTTTCTATGTCATCGTATTTTCTATCCCCCTTTTTTGTTGAAAGAGAAGAAAAAGATAATCATTCCTTAAAATTAAATGAAAGAGGAACGTTGTTCGTTCTTACTGTGTTTTATTTTTCATTATATGAAATATAGTTTGTCAATCAAACTTTGTATTAGAATGATGTTCGAGTGCACTGCTAACTTTGTTGTTCACCAAAATATTGCTACAATTCTAACACGCTGAAAAAAAAATATTTCACGTGGTTAATTATTTTGGAAGCATATATCGCTTTTGTGATGACTTTAGATAAAAATCTTTTAAAAACCTAGTTAAATCCGAAAACCGTTACAATGGCCTATGTATCCTGTAAGGACACACTCCACACGCGCCATCTGGTGGCAGCCCATAGAGCATCTGCTCCCAATCACATCCTGCTTATTTAGTGTTCTGTTTGATTATTGTTCTTCTCTTGTTTAACTCCGATGCAACATCTCTTGTTTCAGAATGTAACCAATTTACGTCCCAGCCGTATATACAATTGATGTTTAACTAGGCAAATTAATATATCATGATGTCAAACTACTTGATGTTATTTATCTTTTTTTTCGCTTCTAACAACATGTGTACTGCAGCGAAAAATACACTATCATTTGGACAGCGAGGTTTCTTAGAAAAAAAGGACAAAACAAGTTTATTTATGAAGAAAGTATTCCAAGAAGGTCTTTGTTCGGTCAGTCTAAATAATAAATGTACAGATGACAGCTTTGGAACCTCGATCGTGGCCTTTAAAAAGCAGTTTTTTAGTATTCCAGACAATTCATATTGAAGTAAAATTCAAAACATCGCAATTTTATAATTTCATTGCCATATTCAATTGGATTTCAAATTGTATGTCAACCTCCTCAATACTTTTAGAAGCGTGACAGAATATAAGCACGATTATGGTTTCATCTAGTGAACACTTTGCTGTAACAATCAATAAATCCCTATGCTTTACAACCAAACATTAACCCTTTGAATGTTTTTACCTATATAGATATATACTTTAAAAAAAAAACCGTTCGTCCGAAAGGTTACAACCTGAAATGTAAAAGAAACAGACCGCTTTGTGCGTTCGTGCGTTCACATTGCTTTTCATATTTTCAATGGAATGGACCCATTTCTGAAGTCATTGGTCCCAATATCATGAATTTATAATCGGATTGATTTTATTTTTATTTTGACATAAAAATTTAATGTACATGTAAAGAGGGTCATGCCGAGAAGAGAATTGTAAAGAGGTCGTCGACTTATTTCGTTACTTCATGTTACGAGTAAAATCTAAAGTGTGGTTCCATTGTATAAAAAATTAGAAAACTGTGCCTATTACTATTTTTTGAGTACTTAAGTAATTTTGAAGGGATGGTTTGGGTATGATTTGTAATGTTGTATGAAATAAAGTATTTGTATCCTTCTAACGTTTCTTTAAATTTGTAAAAGTTATGTTTATGTTATTTTAAATGAATTTTACAATTGGCATGAATTTAAAAATCTATGACAATTTTCAAATCCTTGCTAAAAGGTATCATATATTTAGATTCAAAACTTGTATTTGCATACAAGTATGTATTATAGATTGAGCACTGAGTATTTTCTATAGTCTGTAAGTATCCATTTATCGAAATGTTTTTAAAATTTGGGTTTTTCGCTCCTGATTGTGTTATACAAAAGCAACCTGATAATAAAATACTTATAATGCATACACTTTATATTGAAGATTGTCGAATAAACCCAAAGTGCAATGTAAATATACTTTTCTATGAAGAAAAAATGGTTATGGATTGGCTGAATTACATTGTTTTATGTTTTTTTTTTCTTGAAGACAAAATAAGAAATATCCAAGTCATTGAAAATTATTTTCTATTCCTATTAATAAATCATGATAATAAAATGTACTTCAGTACTTAATACAAAGTGAACCAATCAGATTTACTGAATACAACTACATTTACATGTATACGTTGCTGTCATTTTTAAAATCAGTAAAGATGGTAACTTAAACACTACATGTATTCCTTTTTTGATTTGTAACATTAGAATACTGCAATACATATTGAGGAATTTGAATAACTGTTTTAGAAATGAAATATACGTTATCCATATGTGTATTATAATATCACTTGTGACAGAGATTATAATTCTCATCTGCATAGCTAACCCATTTAGTAATAACAGCAGTAACAGAAGAAAAAAAGGTAAGTTTTAAATAGCTTCATTGCATATTTATCTGATAACATCATTTTGCATATTGAAATTTCAATGGATCTAAGAAATTGTTTCAAATTTCAGCATCTTTGTCATACCCAGAAATGACAGATAAAAGTTCCTGAACTTTTAAATGTTCTTAAGGTTATTGACAATATGATTCATATTAAACAGATCTATTTGCATTTTCTGAGTTAAGTTTGAATTCTTGTCATACAAAAAGTATATAAGGCACAGCCTTTAAAGATCCGTTTAATTTTACCGGTTTAAAGGAATCGGTGAGCTATAAATACTTTCTAATCTATGAATTAGATCTGAATTATGTTATTAAAGTCTATAATGGCTTCTATATTTGATCTGTTATTTATCAGTGTGTGAAGACTACATTTATCTGTTTTAAGAACCAGAGCTATGACGTCAATATTATAAGAATGCTTGCAACTCTAGCTATAAAAGTATCCCATACGTCATATTCAGCCTTGAACAAAATAATATCCCTTAACTCCATTAAAAGATTTCTCTTTGCTTTTGGTTTCTTCGATGCCTTTTAGTTATGTAGCTATATATTTTCATGTTTGTGTGTGTATTTTTTATCAATCTGAATATCATTAACATCAAATTTTTATAAACGCAAAAACTTGTTTGAATCCCACTTTATGTCTGTAATTCCGTTTGTCCGTCTGTCTGTCTTCTTCTGTAACACTGCTGAAATTTGAAATGCAAATGTTGTGTTGTTTTATTTTTTAACTGCATTATATAAGTTTAAACATAAAACATTGTTAAAATGTATTGAGTGTTTGAGTGAGTGTACCGATTATAGCATCACTCTAGAATCATCATATAAAATTTTATAATGTTAACATTACAAATTACAGTTCATCACATCAAATCAATAACATATGTATGGGACGTTTGTGAATGTTGGTAATAGTTTAGAAGGAAAAGTACATTCGCCATCGTACTGGACTAGCCCTGACTTCACGCTTAAAGTTTAAAGTGCTCTAGAAGTTCTAGGAAGGAATCCTATTTAAAACATTGTGTAAAATATTATGTAATAAAACATTGAAATCTCACAGACTGTTTGAGAAATAGCTACATGTAAGTCCCCGTATTCACTAAGTTATACATGTATATGTAGTGTGTCCTTGAAATTTTTGCCATGTTTTATATCACTTTTCATAGAAATATTATTTCGTAAATGACCTTCATAGTTTCTAAGAATACATCATATGCCTAATGGGGAGGGTAGAAGGTGTCCTCAAAGGTAGTAAAGTATTTAGCATTGTTATCATTGTTACATAACATCTGAATTCCGATCCCTCTAACTCACCTGATTGTCCTCATCCACAGCCAAATGATAGGAATATGAGCTCTAGGGACGTGGAAAGCAGATATCTTGCAATTGTACTCCCACATCAAATACAAGATTATTGCTATATAAATAAAGTATAGGTATAGTACATATTTTCTTGCATACCATGCGAATATAATTAAGATCAGAACAAGAGCTAATTCTAATATCATTAATTTTCCATTTCATACTCATAGTTATTGTTGTATTTCTAAAGGAAAAAAGCGATAAATGTTTTGCACATGCACTGACTCATTCATTGCAATTTTTTTCATTTCATTTACCAAAACTATCAATATAATTAAATAAATAAGCAATCTCCAACAAACATTTTTCAGTGAAAAATATGAATCAGAGGCAAGATACCCCAACAATTCCCTTACCAATTTGTAAACTCAAATATGCAGAGAAAAGTCGGTGAATCAATTTGCAATTGGAAAACACCGGTTATTTTTAAATGAGTCAATACCTATGTATAGCGCCTGACATTTAGTGCAGAGTTGACCGAGGTTCGTGCTGACGAAGGTAGACGACTTACTGAGACGGGTGTGTTTCTACGAAAGGTGTGTGTTTAAAGAGATAATTCTCGTTCTATCAGAGTACGGCATACCCCGGAGTACGCCAAACCAGTCCAGAACACGGTGTACACAAAAGGTGTCCATGTTTGTGTGTCTTTATCTTTCTCACAGCATTGTACATTTAAATAGGGTGCTTGCTTGAAACTGTTACACGCAATGAAATGTTTAATGAATTTTTTAAATAACAATTTCAACGCTGAAAAGTACTATTTTAATGGTTGTTACTGCAGAGTTAACCGAATTACTTAATTATTCTTGCGGCCAATCACATTTTATAGAGCTTTCTATGAATAAAAAAAAAACGTATTAAAGAAGATTGCTGAAGGGATTCGGAGAACATGCTATTGCCTTCTTCGAATTTGCGTACTCAATAAAACGATTGAAATAGCCAACCCTTTGACATGCTGCTGACGTCACGACCTGATTTTGGCGGTAAACAGCAGATAATAATAGAGAGGTGTTGTCGAATTTTTATGAATGAACGTTCACTCATCTGGAACTAGGCTCTCACGATTTTCTAGCTCAGGTGAAATAGATAGCTTTCTGAGGATCAGATAGCCTGTTGACACTGATATGATGTGGGCGAAAATTACTCTGCATTTTTTTGCTTGTGTGTGACCGAAAATGTTAAATTACCTACTAGTAAAAATGTTAAGCACTGTAGAAACAATTATGGTCTCTAATGAGGAACCTAACACAGCAAACTGAGATTTACCATAAAACAAAGATTTTACGTCTTGAGGTTTTGTTTGCTCTATTTTTTAACATACAGTGTTCATAAGCAGACTTCTTGCATTTTTTTTCGCAGTGAGTGCACATGGTTTGGAATTGCTTGTTATATATATATATATATATATATATATATATATATATATATATATATATATATATATATATATATATATATATATATATATATGATAGGTTTCATTTATGTACCAGCAATATAATCAACAGCAGCAATTTTCATCGTTCGAAATGTAGCAATATATACACGAAAATATACACGAAAAAAAATGGCTTTGTGTTTTTTTTTATTTATTTATTTGAGAATCTTTCACACATTTTGGAGACTCAAGTGTTGGACACTCGAGAATAGCTCGAGCATAGCAGCAGAATAGCATAGCCACGGTCATATCTTTTTTTAACATGAGACCTCCGCTTCAACAGGCCGCATATGAAAGACAAGGACCAAATAACCATAATAGGTTTCAAACCCATGACCACATGAACAGCTAGATTAGCGGTGGACACGGGAAGGGTCTGATCAAAACTTTGTTGTACCAATAATGACACTTGTGTTTTGTGTGATACAGGAATTGTACTTATTGCGAACAAGCAGCAGTGTTCTACAACAGTTGTCCTGTGTCAATTTATGCTTTATTTTAAATAGGAAGCCGCAATAATTTTTACACAAAACACAGCGGCAATTCATACTAATTGATTTCTCTGTTATCATGAATGAGATATTGTAAATAAAATCTTCATTCATGGGAGTTAAGTATAGTTTTATCATTGTTAGCGATGGTGTAAATCGATTGTTTTGCTAGGAAGTATGACAGGATGAAGAAAACCGGTATTGGGTGGAATATAATATCCACATTTGATTGGTCAAAATTGTACGCTATATTGTCATGAGAAGTATTATCGAGCAAATAAAATCTGTTTTGTTTACCCAAATACCTAAGGGACAACTCAAACGAAGGGCTTTATTATCAGCTTATAATACAGATGGGCTTGTGGTTTTTGATGAAATTAAAAAAAAGGAATGAAGTGATGTATGTCAAATCAATGTATGACGCAAACCGCATTATTCCAAATTTTTAGTATGCACACAAGACTATTATGAAAATTGCTGACATGAAGTCATTTCACGAATATTATTAATTATTGTTTGACTCATATCTGTTTTTAAGTTTAAAGTTAGGTGTGTATTTTAATTGACATCAATTAGACATCAATTAGCCCAGATCGTTTTAAATAAAATAATTGATTGTTATTCACTGTTGCTTTTTTTCATATTGCATGCGTACAAATGAAAAAAAAAGTGTCCCAAAAGTTAATTACAGACTAAGATAGATATGTTTGCGGTTCACATTAAATAAGCCTTGGGTATTTCGTTTCCCGAAAACGCAACAGAAAGCTTTGGCAAGTTGTTTTTAGTTGGTTTGTTTTATGTGATTTGCCAACAGAATTAATCGACAAAAATTTAAAGACAACAATGTGTAAATGTATAAGCTAATAAGGTTGACATTTTACTTATAATTAGGACTTCACAAAAGTCTTTTTATGTTTTGCTTGCTGTTGGTTTGTTATAATCTCTGCACCGAACGTAAGATGTTAACGAAAATGTATTTATTATAAAAATCTATAATCAATATTTTTTATTTAAACATCTACCTTGAAGATAAGCGGTCATTAGATGTAATTATAAGTAGTATCCAAAATCGAACAAAGCTTTTTCAACGCATTTCTATTTATGAATTCTTCTGTACCACAAATAATTGACTTTATTTAAGGTCAAGATCTAGTAAATGAAAGGTGCCTACAGGTTTATGAAATATAGATATAAATTCTTTTAACGATGCTTCATAACAATATCTTAGTTTCATAGGGTGTACTGGGGCTTAAATTTTTTGTAAACACAATAAAAAATCATGTTTGAAACAACCATTTTCTATGAAATATGAAGGATAAAAGAAACAAATCTCTTAGTTTTATCCATTTTTGACTAATGAAATATATCTTGAATGCCTATAGTCTCTCCAAAAACGGCATTTAACAAGTTCTTGACCTCCTTATACAAACAATGTCAAATTGAATATAATTATGTACTGGGATTACTTTTCCCGTGATTACATGTAGATATAGAATGTCCAAATATTGTTTTATTTTCTACATAATTCGTTTAAAACCGTAAATTACGGCAAAAATTATGACGTCATAATGGTTCTAGCACCAAAAAGACAGTCTGGAACCATTTACTAGATCTTGACCGTAATTAGGTACCTATATTTAATTTGGCATCATTTTAAAGAGGACGTCAAGTGCTTGTTTAATGTATAATTTAAGCCCCTGTACACCCTATGAAACAAAGATATTGTTATGAAGCTGTTAGCAGCATTAAAAGAATTTATATCTTGAATTTCATCAACCTGTAGGCACCTTAAGGTCAAGATCTAGTAAATGAGTCCAGATTGTCTTTTTGGTGCTAAAACCATTCTGACGTCCTAATTAATATAAAGAACCTTTTTCCCGTACTTTACAGTTTTAAAGGGAGTATGTAGAAAATTAAACAATTTCTTGAAATTTTATGTTATATCAGGGGAAAAGTAATCCCGATACCTATAAAAAAAATATTTAATTTGACATCATTTCAAAGAGGAGGTCAAGAGCTTTTTTAATTCCGGTTTTGAAGAGACTGTAGGCATTCTAGATAAATATCATTCATCAAACATGGACAAAACTCCGACATTGTTCCTAATCTCCTTCATACTTCATCGAAAATGACTGTTTAAAATATGACTTTCATTGTCTTTACCAAAAATTTAAGCCACTGTACACCCTATCAAACAAAGGTATTTTTAGGAAGCATCATTGAAAGAATTTATATCTTAAATCTTATAAAACTGTAGGCACCTTTCATTTACTAGATCTTGACCTTAACGGAATGCCTGTTTTTGACTGGATAATTTTAACTCCAAATGCAGTCTATGGCTCCTATCCCACGGATTTAGCTATGCGAGTAAAGTATATTAGATTGATACGATATCGATTCAATAAAATTGTATTCTTAATTAAAATTTTTGCAATAGTATATCTATTTTAAACTTTTATCTCTTTCCATGGTCCCTTTCTGAATTTCAAGGGGTTTAAAAACAATGTTTAAATCTCTTGACATCTCGATTTTTTTTATATGTTTGATGAAATTGGAACTTAGAATTGAAGCCCTTTTTACGTTTCTGAATATTAATTAGGTATTTGGTTCTTAAGGATGAATAGATTTAAGATAAATCCATATTATATCTTTTATTTCCTTCGTTGAACATCATAAGATACGGTAACCTCTCATTTTACTAATGCTTTGCACCAAGTTTTGCTGAAATTGGCTTAGTAGTTACAGAGAAGAAATTAATCATGTGAATGTTTACAATAGCTACAAAAACATAGACAAATTCTAACAAGATAAGAAAATAAAAACAATAACAAAAGATCCAAACAAACGAAGCAAATACAAATTAAAATAAATATATAGTTTTATATGATTAGCAATAGATACCCTCGATTACAAATCAAGTATAATTTTAGAAAAATTTAAAGTGCCTTGTAATATAAGAAATATAAAATCACCAAAGAAGTTTTTATCGATATCGATTAATTACTCTTAACTTTTTGATTGATGTACATTTGAATGTGTTTGAACCATTTTTTGTAATGTGTGTTATTTTTATTTCTTTGATACGTTGTTAATCTGGTGAAAAAGATGTCTATGGTCTTTTTAAACTCGTTTTTTACACTGGCAGTAGAAATGATAGATAAGATGGCATTTTAATGAGATGCAATTTTGCATATGTTAAGCATTGAACATGATATCGCCCACGTAATATTTTTAAAGGATTTTTTAAAGGATCGCCTACCTGTTTACTTTTTATAATGATTAAAATAGACCTAAGAGCCTTTTAAGATACAGTACACCTGTATAATCTAAATGTGCTTACCTGGAAAGTATGTGCCCATGCACAGATTTCCAGTTAAATGAATGAACACCATGATATTGGTCCATATGAAAAATATTTTATCATTTTTTGTTCTCTGTGTGGATTTTTTGCCCATAAAATGTTTTTGAAGGCCATGATAGATGCTTAGATGAAACAAATGTTCACTCATTTTGCAATGTTTTTACAGTTATTTCGACGAATGTGTTGATCTTAACGTTTATGATGCTTGAAAAAAAAAGAAGTAGATCTTTAAACAGCTTGTTAAAAATGACATAAATAAGGTTTTGTACCTCTGACTTTTAAGTACCAAAATTAGGACCTATCTCTGTTTTTCTATCTTAGGTCTTATGATTTTTTTTATTTCTTCCCTCTCCTTTGCATTTATAATTTCATTGAAATTATAGGAAAACTTGATGTGCATGCAAGTGTGGACTTGTCTCATCCAGAGAAAGAAATGAGAGAGAGAGAGAGAGAGAGAGAGAGAGAGAGAGAGAGAGAGAGAGAGAGAGAACATATCGGTCAATAATATCGCCTGTTGCTCAATAATATTCAATTCAATCCATTTTTTCACTTAACCAGTTAGTTTCACGTAATATATTATTTACAGTATACTAGTATACAAATACAATGTGCACGTGGTGAGTAAGGAAATTAAGCTTGAAAAACACATCATCACAAAATGCCTGACCGCTAATCGAAATGACATTTCGTTTTATTAAAAATATTTTATCGACGAGAACATGTAGCTTACTCCATAGCCGAGTGGATAAAGTGTCGGCTTGTGATCTGTACATCCTGAGCTCGAATCCTGCAGGTTTTGTTGTTGTTACTTACTCAATTTAATTAATTATATATTCATTTTTTATCCGAAACTGCAAATTCTTCGCTTTTTGACATGTCAAGTTTATTTATCAATATATCTTTCATAATTAAAAAAAATACTGTTAATTGGAGTGACTTTTTTCAGGTGTGTTAATCCACCATAAAAATGGTAAAAAGTTATAAAAAGAGAAAACTTTATGGACGGTAAAATCTTAATGTTTATATAAAATATAATATTTGATATAATTCAAGTTGACTTTATGGTTGGCACTAATTCTTGATAAAGTGTAAACAAAAATAAATAAATAAATAATGTAAATGAATTTCAGATATATTATTTTGACATACTAGACTATTTTTTCTACACCTGATAAAATTCATTTCAGAATCTAGGACAACTTCTCAACTACTTGTATCTTGCTTCAAAATTATGTGAATTTTCTTTTTTTTTAAAACCAGACAAGCAAACAAAGAAGAAACAAAACTCTCCCTTTTTTGTAGGAAGTATCATAATGAAATATTTTTTTCAAATTTTACAATTTTACAATTCTGCTTTCAGTGATTTACATAATCTCAGTTTGCCATTTCGAAATGTACTGACCTTTATGGCGTTGTGTATCTTTACCCCAACTATCATTTTTCTAATGTTATATTTTTTTATGTTTGAGTAACCACGGAGATCGGTCCTAATTTTGGTTATTGAAAGTCATAGGTTCATATGAGTTCTTGTATGAAAATGTGTCACAAATTCTTAAGACTTGTTCATTAATTCAAAATTCTTGTTAATTTTCTGGACTAATAGGCATTTTGCTCATCTATTACAAAAACTGTAACCGAAAGGGAGAGAAGTGTGACCCCCATCCCCAAAATCATATTCTTGTACATGTAGAGTGAGGTAATGCTTGTGATTTCAAAAATTTTGGGGAATAAGCATAAAGTTTTAAAACCCTTCATCCCTTATTCATGCAAAAGTATAGATGTAGCAACTATTGAACAAACCCAGTTGATATTCTATTAATAAATAATTAAACCTAATATAATTTTCAGTATCTCAAAAAATATCGCTTTTTAACTTATCTATATTAACTTATTGTGTGGTTTTTTCGTAATTAAATTACGACACAATATTTATATTTTATATTCATTTACATTTTCAATATCTTAATTGTTGATACAGTAATGAAATGTAGTCTGTCTTTGGGAAGGAAAAGGGACATATAATATTTTACATAAAAAAAAATCCTAAAATTATATACAGAAGCAAATTACCAAAGCCCATTCAGATTTATTAATAACAATATTAAAGTTGGTTACCGTAATGTTGCAAAAGGATAACTTTAATGAAATATGTCCACGTGTCGGAAGTTTTCATGCAACCTGTAAATCTTAAGGAGAAAAAAAAGTTTAACCTAAAGCGAGATGTAGCTGAGTTGTATTTTGTCAGCTTAATTAACATCTTAATTAATTATCTCATTCTGTGTGGGTCAAGGTCTTCCACTGGAATCCTTGACAGTTGGAGTTTCTGAGTGAAAGTACGTAGGTTTATATTTATAAGAAAGAACGGAGGTGATTTCCCTACCTGAAAGGTGTGTGACACTACAAAGGTACACACAGGTACAGGGCCGCTGGTAATTAGCATGGGACGTGTTGTATGCGATGTTAATGTTCATCGCTTTTCCTAATCAAGTTCTCAAACTTAAGTTCATTTATTCAATCAATTAATATAATGTGGTACATTAGGTACACTGATATGATAAAATGAATAATACATCTGATGAACAATAAAACAACAGCTGGTTTAATAATCAAACAACTGAATATCAACAACAACAGATTTAATAATTTTAGAAATAAAAAACTGGAAAGGTTTCTTTCATATATGCAAAACCATACTAAAACGCTTGGTAGATTGTGACACTTTTAGTACAATGTTTTTTGGTATAAAAAAAACTCATTTTGAGTATCAATTGAAAAATAAAGTAAAACTCATTTTCATTAATTATTACACAAAAAACATAGCTTCTGCATATACAATGATTCATCTGGCAACCTCTACAGAAAGTGATATGCGATTTGAAACCAGAACATTTCTTTAGATTAAATAAAATGTACAATACCTTCTAAGTATGAATTTAACTATAACACTTTGAACTAGCTGGCTTTTTATCTTTCGTTCAGCATACATAAGAAAAACTTTATTGATTCGATTCACTTAATAGCCTTTCTGCATTTAAACTTAACTAAAGCTGAATGTTAACCCTTCTATTTTAGTGGGATTTAATGTGATATCATAATTATGCTTCCGATTTTTTTTTAAACTTTGCTTTTTCCCTTAAATATATCCGCCCAAAATGACAATTTGTTTTCCCTTGGACTGAAATGTCACATTTTCATTGGTTTAAACATAGCACGTGATTGCCTCATATATCTCTATATTTGTTCTGTGAGAAATAATATTAGGCAATATGGCCGTCATTGGTCGACGCTTCGCTTACTCATTTCGACATTTCATAGTATTTTATACATAAACTGCATGCTGTAAGTTCTTAAAGTATTTGGAGTTGTTGCCCTTTGAATTTTTTAAAAAGTAGAGTAGTTGCCCTTAGAATATTGACGTCACGTTGTTTTGTCTGGAGCAGAACAAAATGGCAGTGTCGAAATTTGCTCAAATCTCTGCAGAGGAAAGGGAGAAAACATTTGAAATTGAATAGCAACAAAACATTGTAAGTAAACATGGGTAAAGCAAAGATTTTGAAAGAGTATTTGAAAGGTGAGATTGAAAATTTTGAAGAGTTTAAATGAGTTGGACGAGATGTAAGGCATCTTGTACATGGCTTTGCGTAGATCATCGCTATTTGTGAATAAATATGTCGCTTGATAGTCCTCGAGAAAACAAAACACTTATTAGGTTAGTTACTGACTCACTACGGAAATATATTGGGTTGATCAATCTCATAGAAGGCTCGGCTTCGCCTCGCCATCTATGAGATTGATCAACCCAATATATTTCCGTAGTGAGTCAGTAACTAACCTAATAAGTAATAGTAGTGACATATATGTGCATGAGTTATACCAAGTAGTCTAACTTTATTAACGATAGCTACAATAATCGTGCAAAATGTTGCTGTACATTTTCATGCACATTACTTGGTATTTCTTTAAGGGTCATGATTATTTTTTATCAATTGTACAGCTTTATCTTATTAGATAACACTGTCAAACTCTTTTTCTATTTTAACATTCAATTATTGACCTTGTAAATGCGTGAAATTTTAAACAAATTTTGTATTTATTTTAAATAAGATTAATAATTGTAAGTTATCTGTATTGCGTAATTTTTAATGAAAACTGTTTATACATTGTATTTATTTCGATATTGATAGTAATTTTTTTTCTAATTTGAATAAGTTAATCATAATGTTTTTTTTTCTTTAGGTAAAAAAGTTGAAGTAAACAATATATTTTATGTGTTAGTTGGAGAGCCCCCTTTAAAAATTTGGAGAGTAAGATTGAAATAGTTTTGTTTAAAAGAGTAATTTTTTTAACATGTACTAAGGACATTCAACATTATAAGGGTCGCGAAGACTATTTTGAACGGAAAATATCTTTAAGTTAATTAAATAACACTGTATTCTATAACTTGACACCTTATCAATAGCAAACATATGTAGTAAAAAAAAATTAAAATGTATTTTCCCAACGAATATGAATTTATTAAGTCATTACTAATTTAAAATGATTAAAAAAGTTATATCGATCCATACATGTATGTACTAACATCCTTTATTTAAGGATTTTATTCCCTTTTAATTACTCTATACAAGTGCTTGAAATAATTAATTTGCCCTTTAAATATTTTGTTGATGAAATTTTCCGAATTAAATTACAATTACAAATCTCTTATTACATGTACTAGCATGTACAAGCATTATCCTTGTCCTGACCTATTGTACAAGTATATATAGATTAGGCCTGTTTCCCGGTCCTTTTTTATCTGTTCAATTAAATATCTTTAAAGTGATATTTTAATATCGATATAGAATTCTAATTTTATAGAGCATTAACAAAAGATATATTATTTACCAATACATTAAGAAAGGAGTTTTATTTATCAAAGTGTGTAAATAAAGCCCAAACATGAAACTTGCAATAAAATTTATTTTTGACTTCAAAAGCGATACAAAAATGTTTAAAACCCTTTCAAGGTTTTAGTGTTTAAAAATAACAATAAAGTTTTGTTTATGCAACGACATATCTAAAATGGGTGTGATTGTGTAATTTAATATCGCCGAACGAATCTCTTACGCAGAAAGTCGTCCCATCTCTGACAGATTTTTTTATCAACAAAATGCCATGGTAGTTAAGGAAGTGAAAAGAGAGTCTTTTTCAGTGGATTCAATTGGCTGTTCTCAGCAGCCAGTAAAGATATGACCTAGTTTTAAAATCACAGTTATTAAGCTTACAAAAATCTTGGCGATGCAGTATCTTAAAATCTGTATACTTATTTCAATTTTGTTGACTTAAACAAAGATGCTGAAAAACTGAGATAAGTACATGCCATTAATACTAGAATTACATTATGTTCGCTCAGCAAGGCTCACGTGAATCCACTTCCTTTATAAGTACAGGGTTTCATTTTTTTTATCATATCAAGAAACGAAATATTACGAGTACGTAAGATAAATGTTGAATTACAGAAATGCATTATGTAGTTTAACTTGCATCATTATTTTAGTGGTTCATAAAAAAAGCATCATACTTCTGTAGTTTATTTTATTTCACCGATCTCTTTACATGTGTGTACAAGAGCCTTTTCTTACCTCTCCTTTATCCACACCTGGAGCAGGATTGAACAGGAGTGTCCGCCTGTGATGATCTTTCATATGTATATGTGAGAGTTCCTGGATGTATTTGTTTTGTAACCCCATTGTAAGACCATTTATTAGGCATCTAGGTGATTTGTACATTAACTTTGTTATCACTTTATTCGTTCAATTTTCTTATAGAAAATAAATAACAAGGACCAAAGTTGTAGTAAACAGAGATGGTGCCAATGGTAACGTGATCTTTGCTGAATTATCAATTATAATAAATACATTAATAAGTTTTAATTTCACAAAAAGAAATGGATAATAATAGCTCCGTATTGTCGCTGAATATTTTTAATCATGCATGAATTTAATGATTTATTATTCTGATTTTATGACAGTATCAAGTCATTTTAGTCATTGACAGAGTGTGCCAAAACGATTTCATTCTAATTATAAAGCCTTAAATTTATCAGATATACAAAATGGCATAGCTACATACATAACGCTAATATACCTTTTAGAAGAAGGATCAATCGGCAGCTAAGAGAAATGATAAATAAAATAATATGCAAAATGATTGATGTTCCATGCTGTTGACACTTAAGTTGTGGATATAGATACACACACATTAGAATGAGTTTAAAATACATAAAAGATATTTGATGTACAGATGGAATTTCTTTTTAGGTCAGACGACACGTTTCTAAAAATAATTGATTATTTTTCAAGTTTTCAACGGCCTGGTAATATACCAAATAAAATTATTATTATTTATCATATTTTTTAAAATGATAATATACATATATTTAGATATATATATATATATAAAATATTCTTTTATTCCTCCAAATCAATGGACAGCAATATGAAATCAAATTACAACTTATTTACATTTGATAACAAAATTTAAAACAGAACACATTTATATACTTTTACATTAGGAATGGACAGCTATATAACATGAAAATTGGTTAGTTACATATTGCAACAGTCAACCACAAAATACCCTTTGTTTTTGTACAGTGTATATGAAACAGTTAACATTTCATTTTTGCATTGTATTTTCAAGATAGATAGATAGATAGATAGATAGATAGATAGATAGATAGATAGATAGATAGATAGATAGATTAATGAATAACAAATTCCTGAGAAAAGTTAAATAAAATTGAGAAACGTGTCGTCTCACTTTAATTTCTCTTGTCTAAACTTTAACACATATGACAATTTCCTACGAGGTGGTAGAGCTGAGAGGAAACATTAAATTTAGGGCAATAAATCAAATACCTGATAAGGTAAGTAAGAAAGTTACTATTCCTTTGATTTGAACCTGTACATTTTTTTCCATAATGAAGAGCTTACATATTTTAATTATCTATTTGATTGCTTCAAAATATCTCCTTGATTTTAGGAATATAATTCTTACAACAGTGCAATATAAATTCTTAGACTTACAAAGTTCAATCTTTAACAGTCTGTTTTGTATGAAAATCAAGATAAAAAAATTGAGAATAAGAAACCCAGTTGTTGTTGTTTTTTATGTGTATTTGAATATTAATTATCAAGGATTTCTAATCGTATTCCTATTCGATTTATTAAAACAAAGTGTCACTTATTATATTAATCTTAAAATGATATATATCAATGTGTAGGTGTACTTTTGACATCCACCTTCTCAAGTGCATATATTATAAATGAATATTGAGTCAAATAACCACAATAATACATGTGATATTTCTCTTCATTCTGAATTCAAAATGGCTTTGCTCTTTTCCTTAGAATCTCTCTCTCTCTCTCTCTCTCTCTCTCTCTCTCTCGTCACAGCTAGCGTGCGGTTGTTAACTATTTACAACACGAAACGGTGCTAAAGGCAAGGTTTTGGGGAAGTTTACTGAGACTTAATTAACTCATGCTTATTTCTGGAAAATATATACCAAGGTAAATGGTGATAAGGGGAATTTTTATTTCTATTTCCCAGCTTCAATGAAAGTGTAATGCACAAATGTCTATTTTGGTTCTCAGTAAAAGCTAAAAGAATATAATATAGATGCACAATGCAAATATTTGTGACAAATAGTATACATTGTATATCAACAAACTCATGTGTATTATATCATTTATCGATCAAAATGTAATAATTCAATCATAATAAACATTAAAGCATACTAGATTTATCAAAATGTATTTATATATTTGTTCTCAATTGTTAGGAAACTAACTTCACTCCTTTTTCCAAAATTTTAATCTGCAGAAGAAGGGCCAGACATTGGAGTTTGATCACCATATTATAGCAATGGGCATTTCTTTTATCTTATCTATTTTTAGGATATAAACACTTTGTAAATGGAAGCAGGTAGCCGACGAATTTCATTTCATTCTCTGTCGCTTTTTTGCACATTCGGTAAACGTGTGTTTCTATAGCTATTATTATTTCAGATCAAACGTTTTTTAAGGTTTTGGACCTAATTGCAAATACAGGTAACTCAAAATGTTGTGTATTTATTTTCGAAATATATCAACTTGCATGTCTAATCTTTAATTGTTGTTGACTTTGCATTTATAATAAAATTTAGATTTCTTTTGTAATATAGATAGTCGTATTGTCCTCTTGTGTCATTTATCTGTGTATTACATAAATTTGAACAAATAAATGAGCTCGAACTTGTGTTAATTGTTTTGGTAAACTGTTACTTACCCATGTATGGCTTTCAATCAGGCTACGTAGAATAAAAAATCAAGGAAACAAAAATTGCACTGTTATGAACAAGTCCACAATCAATAATTTCATTTCACATGACATGTACATAAAATTTATCATACATGTATTTGGTATATCCTCGATCTTCGCATGTACCTTTTAAAATGCCTTAGTTTGCATATAAATATACTTTATCATTTGAATAGTAATGTTTAATTTTTACCATTTATTGATTATATATGTATATTGGCCATTTATGAATGTATAATTTACAATTTGTTGATTAAATAGACTCATGAGCTTCACTCATGAATTGGTTTTACTTACATCAAATGTAAACACAAGTACAAAGGGAAACAACTGCCTATCACACTCTATATAAGAATGTACGTCTTACTTACCTTGTACAATATATTCATCTTTTTAAACATATATCGCATTTTTATAAAAGATACTTCTGAACGTAATATATTTTATATTAATGTTTTGTAGGACTATTAAATTACAAAATAATCATGTTTACAAATATATACACAAAGTTATGGCATATAATATTCTTTATAGAAGTAACTTTCGTTCCTTCTGGGAGGAAATATACAAATCATATTTTTATCTACACAAGGCAGAAAAAATTATGTATTTTGAATATTTCAAAGGCTACATTTGTATGGTGTTCGTTCGATAGCGAGGTCTTGAAATTTGGTCAGTGCCATTTCATATGTTCTGACATTGTATTATATGTAAAATACAAATTGGCAAAAGGTCAAATATGGTGACAGCTTAGACTTTTATCACTTCTGTCAATATTAAACCAATAAATCTAAAACTAATACATAGATAAATATATTCATTATTGATTTTGATGTAACTTTTGAAGGTTGCAAATTTTTGTCTTAAAAGGTAAATCAAGAAAGCAATTCTTGCATCCTGTTACATTAAGTTACTAATTAACCTCTCCTGGTGATGTACATGTAACATAATGCAAAAATTTCACCAAAATGGTCCAGAAAGGTATTCAATTTCCTTTTTATGGTAGGATTCCCAAGTATTGACTGGTTAGCGTATACTAGTACACGTATTCTGAGATTTGTAGCTCTGGATTTTTAGGGGTAAGGGGTCGGGGTTGTGCAATTGTTTTTGTTTTGTTTTGAGTTTTTTAGGGGGGGGGGGGGGTGGGGGTTTGTGTGTGTTTTTGTTTGTTTTGTTTTGAGGAAAAATGGATTTTTTAAACCAACAACTATATAAAACAAATTAGACATAAGTAAATAAAACGTTGTACATATGTACTGTTTATAACATAATATACATTTACTGCGTTTTTCTTTTCTTTCTAATCCTCATTTGACGCAAAAACTGATTATTCTAAATTAAATCACATCCTCTTAACTTTAATGCTTAGTTGGAAGCAGAAGGTTTACTCCAATTTATACCCTAAAGGTTGAGCCTTTTAAACAAAGACAAACTGGAAATCAGCTCCGACAATCAAACCCTACAGAAATATGAAAATGAAAAATCTGAAGCTGTGTACGAAAGACTTTAATAAATACGGTGGCGTAGAAGACACAATAACACCATTTGACACAGTTTGATTACAAGACTCATTCGATGGACACTCTCTTCTTGTCGAGAGAAAACTTGACATGCTAGTAATCAGTGGCATTGATTGTTTACATAGGTATAATACACTAACTTGTTGGTTGTCAAGATTTAACTATATACAGCCTTAAATAGTGATGAACATACAACATAGTCACTAAGCCTGATTACAACTGTGAATCATACAAAGCTAAAAGCACGTACTTAAACTGCATCCATACTTTACACCAAGTTTGATAATCTGCTTAAAGAAATGTTTCAGAAAAGTTTTTGCTGTAATAACAGGATGAAAGACATCATGAACCAGTGAGCATCACGTGTAATTTCACGTGAATGACTTAACGCATATTTATATATTATACATCAAAAAGAACAATACGATGATATAATAAATAACACGAGAAAATATCTCATGAAATCAATGTAGTACTACATTATTCATGTACATTACATGGAATTTTAGGTTTGGTGCGCGTGATATATAATTTTGCGAAATTAACACCAAAAACTCTTGTCGAGTTGAAAACTGCTTTATAAAATGAAATCCATGTAAAGTGATATTAAGCTGAAAATACTGAATGAAATTGATGATGAGCATACAGGTAGTTTGGCTTAGGATTCTCAAGAGCTGTGACACTCAGCGGTTACATCTTCATGTTGCATCTTCATAATTCATTTACTAGAGCTGCATGTAGTTAATTAATTAAGATAATCAACATGATCAAATGTAAATGCATTATAGAGAACCATGCATGATCGTATAATAAAATAAAACACAAGACAAAGAAAACAACAACACATCTGTTGTGAACACAGTTAAAGAACTAAGATAAAACACGAGTCAACAGTTACTCAACAACAACGACCGTTCAGTTGGTCTAAAAAACAACATTCTTTTTTAAAAAGAAAAGCAATCTTACAAGTGTAAAGTACAATGTGAGGAGATGAGGAGGTGTTGCTTAAAGCTGTTCTGTGTGTGACACAACATCAACATTTGAATGTAAATATTGCCGGATATAAATAGCAGTTTACAAATATACAGCTGATGTGTAATACATGTAAAAGCACTAACCATGTTGAAATATACATGTATTGGAATTATACTGTAGCAAAGATTTAAAAAGGGACTTATCATAACAAGGACTTGCTGTCATATATTCATCTACCAGCACATGTACCATTTAGTTATTTTAAAATCTTATGATAGAAACATAAAATGCAACACTAAGCAACACTGCACATCAAGCAACCACAAAAGCATTAAGCAATCACTGTATGCTTATCCATGCAATACTGGGGAGGTGGAGCCACTGAAGATACAAAACATTTAACAGTACATGTAGTCTTTGATATAGGGACTGTACTTTCCAATCTGCAGCCTAAAACACCATACAGTCATTTCAACAACTCTTAAACATTTTGATAAACTGTACCTAAACTGAAAAGAGATGTGTTCTGACTGTCCAGTACAATACTCCAGTCTTTGATCTGATGTAGAATAATTACAAATGTCACTGTAGACTTACCAACCCTTCTTTACAGAACTGGTAATTAGTTTAAGAATGGGGTTCACAGTTCCAACACACAGGGGACCTCTGACAACCTAGATGGACACTAGTAATAAGTATCAGGTGGATTTCTTTTACAAAGATACTCAAGACATGGCCATGTGCATACCATATACAGTGTTTTGTACATAATTATCAACTATGAGCACATCAATATGTGCCAAGTCATACTTTGAGTATTGAAAACACAATTTATGATAATTAAAAAGTATGCAGATAATGTAATGGTTTGTCAGTCATCATTGTGTGACAGAAAACAATAATAACGCACACAAGTTTTACCCTTTGAAATCTTTGAGACACTTGCATTAAGCTTGCTTGATGCGAATTTGATCATAAACTCAAGTTAACCTTGGAGGTCAAGAATAGTCTTGATGAACATGTCTGTGTCCTAAAATGCACATTGGTTTATCTCAAGTGAAAACAATATGAAAATATATCAATTTACAAAATGCTGGTCTTTCAATCACCAATGTTACGCAAATGCAGAACATGGGTTTAATTTTAAAAAATGCTTCTTAAAATTTGAAAATAGCATTTCATGTTGATTTTACAAAAGCAAAAATCCAAGACCTGTCTTCATTACATCAGCTTGAAACCAAATTGATTCTCTCTACTTCCTGGTTGAACTGCAGTTGCATTTTTTTTTTCAAATTAAAGTGAGTGAAATCTCAATTTAGTCAAACTACAACTACTTATACATACATTATACAGTGGTCAAACTTGTACTATATTTGACCATATAGCATATATTGTACTAAGTATAAGGTCAAACATTATCAAGCAAGCTTTATACCTGTGGTCTGAGACAGTACATGTAGGCTTTAATTTGTTGACACAAAATACAGGTACTGGTACATCCTCAAATACACTGGAAAATGCATAGAACACATGTACACAAAATTTTCAATGGAATGCCCCAAGTCTCATACTTCATGTATGCACAAGCAACTGAATTTGCTTAAAACACGTCTGAAATGGTGATATTTCATAACAAAACATGCATAAAGAGAAATCCTTCATGAGCATTGTTAAAGGGGAATAACTGGTCTAAGTCTACTTAATTCAAACAAACAAAGGGAGGCAAACAATGTATCACAGATAAGTTATCTCATCTGAGGTCGACACAAGACCCCAGTAGGGATCCTTTAGCTCATTCTCATCATGTAATTGCTTCAAGTAGTCCCCTGTCTCACTTGGGGTCAAAAGGTCACCCTCGCCATGGTCACTTGTAGGGGTGACCAATCCCTTGACACCTTTTGTGTCTTCCAAACTCTCAAGCTTCTGGTTTTTCTCTCCATCTTTCTCCTTTTCCCACACCGAGGGCAATTTTTTAAGAATTTTAATAAAGCAGCCCTTGTCACTGATTGAATCCTCATTTTCTTTGACAGTGAATTCTTTCGCCTCTGTCTCCTGTGGCTGCTTCTCTAGCTCTAGAGATTTACGTGTGGTCCTGACATGAAGCACCACCAACCCACTTTCCTGCATTTCAAGGTCAGCTGAGGTGACCTGAGTGTCCTTATTCCTCACACTGACACACACCTGGGTTTCTTCCTTAACTTCCACCATGGTGGAAGACTTAGTGGCCTCATCATCTGGTTTATGGATGATCGCCTCCACATTCCTTATTTCTGTAACCTCTTCATCTTCCAGTTCCTCATCATCCTCTTCTTTATCTTCTTCATTTGATGATGATTCGCTTCTATCAGCCATTGGAAGAGGAGGAGTCTTTGGACGAGCAGTCAATGGAAGAGGGTTTCCAGTTTCATCAAGAAAAGTCACTGTGGAGGAAAACAAGAGGAGAAATTAAAGCTAGGTTCTTTACACCCCCCCCCCCAAAAAAAAAAAAACTTTTTTAATTTCTTCTTCTTCTCAAACTAATAAATTGTCATATATTAGTATATTACATTTGAATTGTATACATGTATATTAAAAATACTTTTACTCTTGAACAAACTTTGAAATATACCTCCTTTCCCTTATTGCTTCTGAGGAAATTTTCAAATTAAGTACATGCAATTTCAATTGTAAATTGGCAACATTTGACCTTCTGACTTGCGTTTAATTAGGGTCAATCATTTCTTGTCACCATTCCCTCAAAATTTGATGTGTGTTGGGCAAAGTGCCCTCAAAATATTGATTGGAATGCATATGGTCTGTAGACTGACAGACTAACTAACAGTTGAACCGGCCAATTATGAAAAATGAAGTGGAAATGAAATCAAGAGCTCTAAAGTTAGCCCTTGCGATGGAAGAAAAATAAATTGTAAAAAAGTACATCAATGATTCAGAAACACAAAATGTTGGGTTTTTCACAAGCAACTAATGTACATGTACAACTTACAAAATGTACCAGGCATTGTATTGAACACCCTTGTTGTGATAAATATACGTGACTGTATGTACTTAAGTAACAATCAAACTATCTAAAATAAAAACACAAATGTAACATATAAGGAGTATTTCTTCCTGTTTCAGCCGTTGAAACACCCCTGCTTAGTCACTTATCATCACTTATCTTCTCATGAGAGTACTTTCTTTCTTCCTTGACTAATCAGATCCCAGGCCCTCATGTTAATCAAGCAAACACTGTACACTGTGCACAGGATAGTACTGTACAATGACAACTTATAGAACACAACAACAAGAGGCCCATGGAGCCACATTGCTAACCTGAGCAACAATGACTTTAAATGAACGTTCAAATTTAAGATATTGTGCCATATGGCCCCTCAGTAGAATAACAAAAAATAAATATTGTAAAGTATTCCAATTTTACACTTTTTTTGCATACAATCATGTAATCTTTGACATTGTACCTTTATGGAATGCTATTTTTACAGAGAATAAGAAAATCCTACACAAGATATAAAACTAAACATTTAGTAGGGGTACACTGTTAACTTAAATTCAAATTCCCCATATTTTCGTTCTGCACCCCCCCCCTCCCCCACTTTATAAAGCGATCAAAATATATGACAGCATAAAGGCACATTTTCTTCCTCAACTACTTACTAGTTATTGTTTTTTTTAAAATATATATTATAATAGTTATTGTATTTTATTTTTAAAAATTCCTATAGATGTGAGGAAGTAAATTGTACCTCACAATGCGCTCAATTTCTCAAATTAAAAACATTCAAATAAAGTGCAATTTCTACTAACAATTTGCATTGATAGGGTCATTGGCCACGAATTTATGTATCCTTTAAACCATGATTTTCACTTTATCCACGAAAATTGATACCCTTGAATATTAATTAAACTACAATATATAATTTGTCTTCCCAATTATAATTAAACGACTGTTGTTTACCTGGCGTAAACTCATGTGACTTTTATAACCTTACTCACACTTGATTGATGAATACACTTGAATGAAAAATGTTGTCATGTCATGTTAAAGAGCTATAAAAATCAATGTATTCACAGGCATATCACTCTATTTTACTAAGGCCCACCCATAATTTTCATCTTTTTTAAAAAATCACAAACGGCTACAAACCAGGATAATTTTCCGCTGTAATATTTTCTTAGGAATAGCAATAATGCCTTTATCCCCGTAACAGAAATGTGTCAGAACTATGGACACTGTTTTAACCGTGTCGTTTTTATTTACTCATGTCTGAAAAACTACCAAAAATTGATGTAGATTTCATATTATTCATTGTAAAAAGAGGGGGCCCCAGAGAGTAGTTACAGCATGTCATCATTCAATTTTTTTTTGGACAAGTATTTAACGTTTAGCGAGACATTTCTAATGATCAACCAAAATTTCAGCTTCAATCGTAGAATTATAAGCAAGATACAGAGCTCACAATTCTGCTAGGTTTGAGTCATTTTTTTGTTCACATGAGTTTATTACATTCAGCTTAGGATTTTTAATTTGGTATTTCCTATTCAGCATTTAAAATGAAAACCAAACAAAATGGCCTCAGATCTGTGTATAAACATAGAATTGTGAGCAAAGCTCTGTATCTTGCTTATAATTCGAAGCTTAACGCTCAAATATGGATAGTAAATAGAAATTGTAAACAATTAAACATAAGAAACATATGCACTATAACAAATAAAGAGCACAAACTATTTTTCCAAATGAATCATACATATACCTACATATTTCTGTCAGCGATATTAAACTCTATTTAAACTGACAGTGAATAAAGTTGAGAAAATGCTGAGCATCTCAACAAAACACATTGCATTAATTAACCATTATGCAAAAGATCATACCAAATTACCGATTGTATTTTAGTTCTTTGTTACTACATCAGATTTTGCTTACCGTAATTTGTGCAGGTAAAAACAGTCAACTGTCTGATTTACCGAAATCTCTCTTTGATTTGATATGTAAAAATTACAAAATGCAAGAAATAGTTCCCAGGTTACAAAGCATAAATAATGAAAACAAAACAAAAATCAAAACAAGCTAACACCACCATCATATGTGAAAACTGTCAATGCATTGAAATATTTAAAGCAATATGAGCTGTATTTTTTAGAATTTTATTTTGCTGAAAAGACCTGCTAATATGATAAGTCTGCTTGTAACTTAAACATTTATTATAAATAAGATTTGAAAAAATCATTAATTTTTGTCAGGAGAAAGATTTCACTTATAAGGAATACATGTATATAGCAGATCAATTTTTGTACAGGACAACAATAATTCAATTTTGCTCCAATTAAGGCTTCTTAATAGCTTTTCCCACAAAAACAGAACTAACAGAAATTTTAAAACCATGATAATTTGTGTCATTTCAGTAAAAATAACATTTTCTTCAAAAAAAATTTTCAACATGAAAATTGCAGCTCATATTGCTTTAACCTCAATTTACTTCACAAAATCGGCACCAACATATTTTACATGTTTCAAAGATTCCCTTCGTATGCGAATCGATCGAAGGGAATCTTTGAAACATGTAAAATATCTGATCGATTTACTTCACAAAATCGGCACCAACATATTTTACATGTTTCAAAGATTCCCTTCGTATGCGAATCGATCAGATCAGATCGACCCGTTCATCATACGTCATGGCTGCCTCATTTTAGAAGTATGGAATTAAACATGAATTATTTATTTAGTTTCTTCTTAAATACACAGGATGAATGACCATCTTTAAGTCCTCCTTAAAGATAGCTTAAAGGTGTTTAAAGGTAGCTTAAAGACGATCTTTAAGCCACCTTTAAGCTATATGTGTTGCTTAAAGGTGGCTTAAAGAAAGCGTAAAGATGGCTTAAAGGCAGCTTAAAGACTATCTTTAAGCCACCTTAGATACGATCATCTAATTTATAGCTATAAAAATGTAAGAAAGAAAATGAAATCATTTCTTTTATTAAATGCATTGATACTATTAGGGTATTTGTTCAATTTCCCGGTTTTCATGATCGCGGCGCCGTTCCAATATGTTTAAATATTTACATGTAATTGTAAGTACATGATTTTTAAACTATTATTTCTATACCAAACAAAATTACCAATTACCGGTGACGTATTTACTGCATGTGGCAATTGCAAATGACTTGTACATACAATTGTATGATGTGCCAGTCCGGGTATATTTGACATATTTACCCTTATACATATATTTAAATAATCAACCCCTATTTATGATCACCGGTACATTAATTAATTAGCCTCAAGATTTTACTCTTACATACATGTATCGTTAATTTGTAGACGTAACATCTTTGAAACCCAGAGCTAGGAAATAATACTTTGAAAATGAATTACAAATGTAACTTAACTTTTATTCAGTAGACTTATCGTATACTCGTACATACTAAGATTCAACGCCTTTAGAAACCCTGAAGTGCACCTGAGCACACGACACACCTGTTGTGTATATCTTGTATATTCTGTGTTAGTTCCAAGGGTTTTCTTAAGTTGGACAAACAATAGACTTTAATTAGATATACACAAACATGCACCTGGGCACACGACACAACTGTTGTGTATATCTTGTATATTCTGTGTTAGTTCCAGGGGTTTTCTTAAGTTGGACAAACAATAGACTCAAATTAGATATACACAAACGAACAAAACTATGTCTAGACAAACAAAGCAGTAATATCCTGCCCGATATAACAAAGGCAGTTGAGAGTCTTTTCATCTTTAACATGTATCCAGCAGATCTAGAGTTAGAAATAATGAAAATTGAAAAAAAAAATACAAACCTTAAACCAATTATCAAATTAAATCATGCATTTTTGGTTAATTATCTTTATTTTGTTTAATAACCGGATGAACTGAGAGAGAGAGAGAGAGAGAGAGATTTTTTTTTCACCGATTAATTTATAATAGGAAACAAACATACTTTAATTATTTTATGCACATATTAAGATACAGAGACTGCGCTAATCCCTACAATAATTTTGAAACCCCCAAAAAATTATAAAGAATTTTATAACGGCAATCTGTGTCCATCGGAGCGGTGCTGATGATAGCGATCTGTGTTTAATGGAGCGACGATTAAAACCGCCTGGAACCCCCCCCCCCCCCCCTTCCTTGGAAATTATATTATCACTCGGATGAGTCGGATGACCCCCTCCCATCTCTATAAAAGAGCTTTTGCATTTAATATATGTTTTTATTGTTCAGCTTGTTCAATATTGACTTAAAGGCCACTTAAAGACAGTGTAAAGGCAGTGTAAAGAGAGCGTAAATGCCACTTAAAGATGCTTAAAGGTAGCTTAAAGGTGGCTTAAAGAAGTTTGGACATTAAGGACCTATAAGCACTTGCTTAAAGGTGACTTAAAGGCGGCTTAAAGGTTGTATAGCCTTTAAGCTCCTTTAAGTCACCTTTAAGCCACCTTTAAGGACTTGCTTAAAGATGGTTTTTCGCCCTGTGATAGGTCCACAAACCCGTAAAATGTCCACTCGGCTTTGCCTACCCATTTTACCAACTTGGAAATCAACAATCGTCAATAAATTCCAAAATACAGATTTTTATAAATGCACCCCCCTTTTTTCTACAATTTACGAGGTTTTCTCCACTTTGAATAAAGATTGGTCTTTCATTTCTGCAATTTATATTTGCATTTCCATAAGGATGCTTTGCATACATGATAACCTCCAGTGATGAAAAATAGGTAGATTTTGAACTCAAAAGCGGAAGCATTGCGTGCGGCGGTTTCAATTTTCATGTGAAGCTAATGGCTACAATAAGGAATATGAAGGAATGCAATACTGTAAATGAAACAATAAGACTATTATCACATGCAAAGAAAGATCTATTTGTGTTCATTGGTGTAGAAAATTTATATTTCCTACAATGACTAACAACTGGATCTCTGTATGTTGGATCCGGGCAGTTTTTCACAATCATGGTTGATTTCATTCTTCCACATGACTGTTTTTTGGGGATGTCACTATACATACACTTAGAAATCTTTATTAAATGATCTGCAGCTGCGAATGGAAGATTATGTTCTACGAGATATTCAACGAACATTACCTCAGCTTAGCAAACTTTGTCTTCCATTCCACCTGAGTCTTTGTTAAACATAGTTTTCAAAGTTGAATGTTGAAATCTGCGCTTGTATGAGTCCCCGTGTTTCTCTGTGTTTTTCAATGTTGTTTTTCCCCCCATGGCTTATTGAGAAATCGGTATGACAAAACATACAAAACACATACTGTTCCCCTTTTTTTTTATTTATGAAGAAAGTCAAATACTTTCAGCCAGTCAGCGTTAAAACTTTGAATAATATCGGTGATGTCGATGACATTTTTGTAAGGCCTAAGAAAAAAAATTGTTTGTTTCCGCTTTCCCGACCGACCCTAGCTTTAACCCCCCGACTCAAAACTTTTTTTAAGGATTTTTGATGGAAAATCATTAATTTTCGTTTTTATCCGATTTGGAAAAAAAAATTAGTCAAAATTTTTGGTCACAAAAACGCTTGAAGCAGTTACTCTTCTCAAATCAGTGTAACTCAAACGTTTTGTTTCAAAATGGCTGTATGTTTCCATGTGTTGTAGATTTTAATAATGCTCTCATCGTTGGCAGAGGAAGTATCTGATATATAATATCATTTTTGTGTTTTCTTAAGACCATCTTAATAGTCAGGAATGATATAAAAGTATTTCTCATTTTATACCATTCAGCAGTGTTAGTATCTAACCGGCATGTATGGATACTGCAATATTAAAGGGAAAAAAAATATTGAAAAAATAAAAAAAAATTCCGACCGACCAACCCTAATGTTTTTCAGCATGAAAGCGGAAACAAACTTTTTATTTTGTTAGGCCTAACTAATGTAATCAATAAGAAGTGTTCACCACTCATTGTCAAATGCATGCTTGAAACCCACATTAGGCCTAAAAAAAAAAATTGTGTGTTTAGGGAAACACTGATGAAAAAATTAGGTTAGGTAGGTAGGGATTTTTTTTTATTTTATCATATGAATCCCAAGAATGTTTGTTTGTTTCATATTTAAAAACGTATTTCTTGTTGGAAATAAGATAAAATTCACAATCCGATAAAATCAGACATCTAAAAATAGTAGGATCGGGCCATTTTTGTAGGTTAGGTCGGGTTACCCGAAACACACAACATTTTTTTTTAGGCCTTATTATCGCTATGTAAACAAGAGGCCAATTGGCCTTAACGGTCACCTGAGTAGCATATATCCCATACACAAACTTGTCATGGAGTCTCATATATGCATCTAATTAATTAGGTTTCATACTGGAGTAAAAAAAATATAAATTTGTAATGACGACCACATTTCAAAAAGAACTGTGAAACCTATTATTTTGGTGAAAAACTAAAAGATCTGGTCTACAAAATCATGAATTCAGTTTTCCTTTCAGGTGTGTGGGAGTAAATAAAATAATTTTTTAGCATTATATGCATTAACATCTATACATCCATTTTGGCCCTGCCCTAGAGTCAAAACCCATCCTTGAGGGGGACATGAAAATTAAAATTTCAGTAGAGGACTTCCTGGTAAACATAATTATTAGTCAGTTTTTTTATACAGATGTGTGAGAATAGAGAAGAAAATTTTTAAACATTATATGTATTAACACTATATTGCTATATTGCCCCCCCCCCCTTCATGTCCTGAACCCCTGACCCAGGGGCCATGAATTTCACAATTTAGGTAAAGGAGATTGTGGATATGATAACCATGTATTCAGTTTTTTGCCCACATGTGTGGGAGTAGAAAAGATTTTTTAAGGTTTAATACATTTTTACTATATGGCCATATTGGCCCCACCCTATAAAAGCTTGAACACCTAACAAAGGGGTCATGAATTTCAAAATTTTGGTAGAGGGTTTCATGGACATCAAAACAATGCATTTAGTTTTTGACAAATATATATAGGAGTAGAGAAGAAGATTTTCTAAGATTTAATACATTTTTACTATTTGGCCATATTGGCCCCACCCTAGAGCCTGAACCCCTGACCCAGGGGTCATGAATTTCACAATTTTGATAGAGGGCCTCATGGACATCATAATCATGCATTTAGTTTTTAACAAATATATATGGGAGTAGAGAAGAAGATTTTCTAAGATTTAATACATTTGTACTAAATGGCCATATTGGCCCCACCCTAGAGCCTGAACCCCTGACCAAGGGGTCATGAATTTCACAATTTAGGTTGAGGGCTTCATGGACATCATTATAATGCATTTAGTTTTTGACAAATATATATGATAGAAGAGAAGAAGATTTTCTAAGATTTAATACATTTTTACTATTTGGCCACATTGGCCCCACCCTAGAGCCAGAACCCCTGACCCAGGGGCCATAAATTTCACAATTTTGGTAGAGGGCTTCATGGACAACATAACCATGCAACCAGTTTTTTCCTCACATGCGTGGGAGTAGAGAAGAAGATTTTTGAAAATTTGGCTTTTTTTGCATATTTGGCCCCGCCCGTGGCACCCCAGGGGTGGTAGAACCATGAATTTCACAATTTAGATTCTTCTTACCATAGAGATGCTTCACACCAAAAATGGTAACGATTGGCTTGGTAGTTTTCAAGAAGAAGTTAAAAATGTAAAATTGTTAACGCACGACGCACGACGCACAGACGCACGACGACGGATGAAGACCAATTGCAATAGGTCACCTGAGTGACTCAGGTGACCTAAAAACATCTAAATGTTCCCGACTCAAGTCACGCGATATCTATAGAACTAGCGAGATTTTATAGCTAGAATGGCTTCCAAAATGGCTACTCAAGCGAGGCAAAATTGAATTTTTGAAAAATCGGTAGATTTTCAATTAAAAGCGGTAGGTGGGAAATGGGGTCAAAAAGCGGTAGACTTCCGTGAAAATCGGTAGAGTTAACATGTATGATGCTTTGTGCCAAATTTGGTTGACATTGGCCAAGCGGTTTTAGAGAAGAAGTTCAAAATGTAAAAAGTTTACAGACAGACGGACAGACGGACGACAAACAAAATGTGATCAGAATAGCTCACTTGAGCTTTCAGCTCAGGTGAGCCAATAAAACTTAAATCAGCCTTTTAAACGTACATTGGGGTGGTCCATTGCCGACATCCATGTACACAACACTAAATGCATGTGCCTTCCTTGTCTTTCTTTTCAAACGTCTTTTCTTTCTTATCCTGAACCCAAAGTATGCTGGGACAACAATGGGACTCACTGCCACAAAAATGGCTGCTCCCCCAATGGCAAGCCCTCCAAGAATGATTCCTCCCAAAATTTTAGCCCCTGTAAAAGTAACATCAGAATTATCAGTGTAGGTTTAAGAGATTGCGATCAATATGATTACACATATTAACATTTTAAACATTCTGATTGAGTCACTGGGTATTTCACTTCTCAGGTATATGTAGCGAATCGATCCTTGAGAATGGGTACCTTTTTTCAAAATACATGTATGATTAAATTTTTTTAAAACCTGTATTATTCTGTTGAGTAATGTTTGATATGTTATCAAAGTATAAAGATAATACACATGTACTGTGGAATCATTTTAATTTGTGGGGGCCAATTTTCGTGGATTGCTTAAATTTTACAGGTTCATGGGGACGTTATTTCGTGTATTCTCATATACCTACAAAAGAAAATATAAATTTATTGCCTTAATTTATTTTTTCGTGAAGGATGTTAATTCGTGGATAAGAGGTACCCACGAATTCCACAAAAATTGAGCCATCACAGAATCTTATGATTCCACAGTATATATATATTTGTGTATCAGTTTAGACATGAATCGTTATCCATGAAAATTTTTATATAGAACAAAATATGATCTGTATGTGTTTCTGAATACCAAGCGCTGATCCTCGGATCATCTTCCGTAGCACGGGTTTGTCTGGGTGTAGGTTGTACTTGCATCCAAAAGGGCTGAACCTCTCATAGTGATTCCCAATAAACGTGACCTCTACGTACTTCTCCCCACATTTGTAACAGAAATGGGTGTCGCAGTGGCTGCAGGTCATGTGGTCACAGCCAGCTGTCCTCTGTATATACACCTAACATAAAGGCAATTTAAAGATTTATCACCAAATATTGATCATTAGCTATATAACGAACATCAACGATATCAAGGAAAATAATTTATTAGATAAATGACGGGCTATATATGTATGTCAAAAAAAAATCTTGTTTATATACATTATCTTTTAAAACTTTAGCATATTGCATATATATCTGTGCATTGAATACTTTTTCACACTAAAATTGAAACATACACTACCTTACATTTGGGACATCTCTCAGCATTTTTACTTCCAAAATGGAATTCTTTGGCCCAGTTTCGGACTAGTTTGTCGCCTTTTTTAAACTCTTTACATGTGACGCCTTCACGGTGCCAGGGAGCGTGACAAATGAAGCACCATTCTAATGCGCAGTCTTGACATACTACAAGAATACCCCGTTTCTTCTTCCTCCTCTTCTTTTTATAAGCATCCAACTCTTCTCTTGAGATGCGCTGTACAAAGCTACATTTTGGACATGTTTTGACATGAGGGTCATTATTGGCATCAACTAGATATTTGTAGTATTTATCTTTCAAATCTACAGGTAATCGACACATAATTTCATCTACGTGAGCAAACTTGGGACACATTGAAATACACTGCATTCTCTTTATGCCACTTTCAAGTTGAGATACAAAATAAGTCTGCATACAGTCATCACATACGGGTATTTGGCAGCAGGAACGATTACGTACCGGACTATCTCTTGACAGACATATTTCACACTCGGCTGTAACATTAACTGTTCCAAATGATTGCAAGAGATCCACTGGTTCTGGGGCAGGAAGTTCAATATCTTCAATATCATCTGAATCATACTCATAGTAAGGGTCCCTGAGACTTTGCATTACTTCTGTAAGAGGGTCGAGGGTTTCGATCTCCCTTAGAACATGTTGAATATGTTGGTCATCCTCGGAATCTGGTTCAAAATGAGGAATTTCCAACGATTCTAATGAACTACTGACAACTGATTCTTCGTCCCAGTACACCGGCGATGCCATTTTATCTACCAAACAAATCTTCCACAGTGATCAAAGGATTTATTCCCCAAAGTTATATATATCACGGAAATAGAACCATAGCTAAATTTAGACGTGATGACAATGATCATGTGATATACACAACACTGTTATAAGTTTCACACATATCATAATTGTTTATATGCTATTCCACTCTTACTGATTCAGCGAAAAAACCAAAACTCAGAGTTGTACGTCATTGATGTTTGACAACAAAACATATATACTTCCGGTTTTTACACTCGGAACTACTCTGTTGTCTCGCGCACTCGGCAATAAGGAGCGTAGCGGAATCAGCCGAGGATTGCCGATTGCCGGTTTATAGGCTATCACTTCTCGGAAAACCTCGGGCGAATCAGGATCAACTCGCCCCATAGCTAACCGTAGTCCCCGGAACATATATTAATTTAGATAAACTCTTTATAACTTTATAAAATCATACGCACTGACTTTATTTATTTTCTGAAAAATATACCTTTACAATGCAAAAGGTACACCTCGCCGCCTTCTTCGATTTTTATTCTATAAATAGAATGACATTAACTTTCCATCCCCTGGTTGGTCTTCCAACATCTTGATGTACTATTGATTCAACAAAAGAGCACATTACGTTTTCAATTCACATTGGAAATGTCTTTCCCAGACTGTTTATCTACAGATCATCTTTAGCCATTGTATCGACCAATAAGTAACATTGAACTTAGTCCGAAATATCTAACCTTTTTTCCGTGTTTTTTACTTCTTTTTTTTTAACGATTTTGATATTTTACATGCGAGGAAACGTCGTTTTCCTGGCGTGCAAAGTATCAAAATCATTAAAAAGGTCAGGAAAAACGTCGGATATTTCGGACTATATTGAACCTTCCCTGGGGGGGGGGGGGGGGGGGGGGTAGTTGGTAATAGCCCTGGGAATATAGATCGAAGTGCATGTCTTTAATTTTAAAAGATTTTTCAAAAGAAATGTACATGTGTATGTTTCCCAGTGTCTTTGTCTGTAATAAAAACTACAAACGAATTCAGTCGTTTTCAAATTTCTAATAAGATTTGAAATATTGTTTATACTTTTTAAAAATTTACCTATAAACAGTTTTCAGGTATAAAATGGTTTTCTTACCTGTGCTCAAGTTACGCGGGTTATGAATTTTTCCTGCAATGTCGCTACCTTCATATCCCACATGAATCATCAAACAGAGCATTTTAGTGTTTAATTAATAAAACTATGTATTCTTCTTAAGAAAGCCAAAGAGTATCGAAATAATTTGCTTTAATTAATATGTATATTATCGTCCTAATGTGATAATTTAAGTATTATAAAATACATATATGTACATTTTTCTTTTCTATTTTTTGTTATGTAATTATTACATTGTACATTTGTGGTAATATCTCATGATGGCAGACGTGTCTGTGTACTGCCAAACAATTTGTTCACATTGATTATGTATTTACATGTATTTATACAATGCATATAAACCGTGTGGTTTTGAGCTAATAAACTATAAACTAAACTATACTATTGTTTAATTAAATTTTTAATCACACAAGCATATATAGACTTTACACAATATAAAACATGACGTGATAATGTGTTATTTTGATGGTTATAAACTGTAAATAACTAAATTAAGAAATAAAATATATCAATATCAGGTTAATAGATGGAAATAAATAAAACAATTTAATTTACATACTACTGATTTCACTAAGCATGAACTTACTAATTTATCATGAGTGTTATCTTTTTTTAGCTTATTTTAACATTCATTAGGACCAGTTTTAGATAAGAACTAGTTTAGAGGTCAGTGACAGTCCATTGGTCATAACAAGAATTCTGGATTGGTTATTCTAGGGTTATTTTAGGGTCAAATACCTAGAGAGTTCAGTTTTTTTAATATATATAATTTAATTTCAACTCTAGCATTCCAAGAGTGAAGGTCTCAAAGTGGTTATAATTATTCTTAAGTCATTTTCATTGGACACAAGAATGACCTTTGAAAGTATATGTTCTTTCCATTAACAATATTGCTAGTGAGAGAATGAAAGGTTGTGTTGAAGGGATTGATGTGAGAAGTAAATAAGCAAGTGATGATATAAAGAATATCACGTTGTTTTTTTAGTTACACAGAGCTATAGCAATCAATAATTGTTATATAGATTAATATAAATCTGACCTATAGATAATTATTTATCATTGTGCATAGATTGACAAGTGCCTTATTGTATATACAGGTCAAAGCCATGTATTGCTAATTATACAATGTCTGTATTAGACTAAGCAGTAGTAACTAGCTGAGTCCACAATTCGGTAATTATTGATCTTTTCCTTCTATAAGTTAACTATTTATAATTTGGGTAATAAGACCTATTCTTTTGAATAGGTAATTCATGAAGTTAGCTAACAGTATAATATTTTAGATTCTATGCTTGATGATAAATATGTCCATATATTTATTATTTAAAAATGTGATAAAATACGTCCTATTGTTATCAAATATTGAATATATTGTATGTATTTTGTAGGATGTTTAAATTATAGCATCATAAATCACTCAATTGATATCTCAATGGCTGTGTGTTATTTTTCAATGAGAAACCGACGGTTACAAACATTTTTACACAAAAAAATCACTGGATTTCTGATAACTCCATTATGTTATAAGATCACCATGAACAATTTAATTAATAAATGGACATAATATTAATACTGTAATTAAACAAATAATCTTATTATTACATGTAATTGTGATGACCCAAAATACATTGTAAAAATATTACAGCCTATATATTAATGTTCATTGTTTTGAATTAATTACAATCACTTTTAGTTTGTTCATATCTACATGTAATAAAAAAAATAATTCCACAATAATTTTATTCATGTTTTACTTGAATAGGTTTGATGAGACCACATTGCATAAAATGTTTGTTAAAAAGCCCCAAAAGTGCCATTTTGAGCAAAATACATATTAAAGTAACTAATTGAATTCAAACTTGTACTGCATTGATTGCAATGGCTACACTGACTAGCTTCGTGTAGAGGGTGTTGTCCATAACTTTCATTGGAATGATAAAATTCAATCAATTACGCTAATTAGTAAATCCCTTTTTCTGACACTGTATATATAATGCAAGTGTATATCCGTATCAGCAATGAAAGGGGCTATCATTGACGCATGGGTTGCTGTACCCTTAATACATGCATGTTTGATGCAAACTTTAAACTGTTCATCTCCTTGCGATGGAACCTTATAGTCGCGCCATTGGGGCCCGTTGGCTTTGTTCAGTCTGGGCTGGCTTGATAAACTTGTGATAAGAATCCAGAACCTACAAAATTCATCACTTCAATATAAGAAAATGTCAAAGCATGCAGCTCTAAGTAAAGATGTTTTCTTTTTTTCTTTATATATAGTTTCATTTTTGTCGCTTCCTTTTGTTTTCAAGCTCGTTAAGAAAAATCAATGACATATAAAAGTTTCCAAATAAAGTAAGACTACGACAATAATATATTCAGAACACTGTACGTGCACATGGTAATTAAATACTAAAAGGCTTAATTGAACTTCAATGATGTTGATGCCAAACTGCAAGAATGAGATACATTTGCATGTCCCTAAACATAACCCATAAGCTGTACACCTGCCTTACCTCTTGCTCGTTGAATGGCGAGTTTTTGGCGTACTCATACAGGGCTGGGTACACCTGGCCGTCATACCGACCCAGACAGCTGTCCAGGGTTTTGTCCGGGTAGTCAAAAGCGTCCACGAGGGCCACGGCATTTGGTCGAATCTCAGCTAGCAGGTCGGCCAGTTTGTTCTTCAGAAAGGACACTTGATGAGGACTGAAGAACCCATCCTTTGTAAGCAAAATAAGTTTTAAAAAGTTTAATAATTTGCAATTTGTTCGTTTAAATCTTACAGTTGTAAAGGGGCTCTCTATTAACATGCACCTCTATGAATTCTCCCAAGTTCTCAATGATTCCATCAATGGCGTAGAGCTTACAAAGAGCTGTCAGGACGTCTTTTGTGCTCTTGTCGACTGCAGCATCACTTACTATCTGTGAAAACGTTCTGACGACAAAGGTGTGGCAATAAGCCTGAAAAAACCCCCCACAAAAATGCTATTAATTGTTATTTTCTTTTACACTAACAAACTACAAATGTGTTCTACTTTAAGCTCATACAACCTTTGCAGCCCACGTAAGGGCGACTGTCGATGCATCCCACGCCTCTTGGCGAGATTTTCCGGATCTCACAAGGTTTTCAATGCGAGCGGCTGCATCAGAGAGCAATCTACAAAAGATATAATCATATACATGTACCAATAGCATCTCCTTTCATATATACATGTACCTACTCTCTGTATATACTGTTGATTATATTATTTCCGTGGTGACTAATGTTCATGGGTACTAGTAAAAAGAATGTAGCTATAGGTTCATGGGAACGCACTGAATTGCATTGGTGACTTCTTTAAACTCAATATTGCTTTAAAAAACGAAGTTCGCAAGATCGAAAAGTGCAAGGAATGTGGTCTCTATGAATTCCAAAATAAGACATTAAATAAACGACTACGAACAATCATATATGATTCCATAGTTGTCAAAAAGCTGTGCCATATTGATGATTTACAGTTAAATCATTTAGCTCACCTGGCTGCGCGATGTTGGAATGCCTTCAGTAAACAACCCAGTGCCACTTCCTCAGTCATACACGATTTCTGAGTCAGATCCGCCCCCAAATATTGCACGAATTCGTGAATCGGGCCTCCCCTCTTTATATCAGGATATATTTTCATAAGAAATCTGTAACAAATGAGATTTATGCATTGGCAAGAAGTACACTTTGTTCTCGGTGAAGAAGAATCGAAAGAAGCACATCTGATTTTCATTTGGGTGTGAATAAGATCATAAACAATTATTTTTGGTTAAAAACTATGTTACCATTATTTAAAATTCAAAAATATTAATTTTGCAGCGATAAAAAATCAGGATCGAGAGCTATAGGTAATTTAATGTAACCACAGGGGCATCGTATCCGCTCTACGCTCTATGACATATATATAAATAATACATTATTTATATATATGTCATAGAGTGTAGAGCGGATATGATGCCCCTGTGATGTAACATAAAAATACCTGGCGACTTGGAGCATCATGACGTTATTCTCCCCTTCGTAGGTACATCCGGGGGTGTAGTAGGTGTAGAGCTTGGGGATCCCGCTGGCGTGGGAGTAACCGTGACCCCCGCAGCACAGTCGACAGGTCTCTATCCCTGCAGTGCAGGCCCACGTGCTGAAGGCCTTCAACCCCGCACATACAGCGTGCAGCTGAATTCAAACAGGGAGGCTTAGTATTGATTTATATTACAGATTATTTCAATGAGCATATAGTTAGTAATATCTTACATTCTGCAATTTGACATATTTTTAAGTGTTCTTGTACATTATATGTAATTATACAATTTTACGCGTTTGTTACACGAATGTACATGTAACGATTTGTAGATAAACCGAATCAATTTCACAGGTCCCATGGACATTTCTATGACCAAAGTTTACTGTAGTGACTTTAAGTGATATTTGTAACTTGAGATTTGAGTTTGATGTCATGGATAAAACTGATAAAAATATCTTTATTGAAAGAGGTTCTACATGTATTATGTTGCACGGTACAGTTGTAAGCAGGTACACGTATACACGTGCGTTGTGCTAGCTACCTGATTTAACGACTCCAGATTGCCGGCCTCTATTTCGGATGCTATTTGCTCATAGTAATCCTCGGCATACCTTCCAGTGAAGTACATAGCATATGCCGTGGCAAGCAGGGGAAATAACTTGTACTGCTGAGTCTGGTAGTCAATAATTTGGGCCTCCGGACCTCTAAACGATCAAAATGTCTATTTACTTAATTTTGCCTTTCCAGTCTTTAATTTACCCCCGTTTAAGGTCCATCTAGAAACTAAATATATTTTTCTTATTTGAGAAAATTACATCTCACAAATGTGTATATTTTGAGTTTATCTAGCTCAATTTCAGCATAGGGTTTCTGCCATTTTAACCCTTAAAACTTTGCCAAAACAAAAACGTCTAATGAATGAAAATCGCATTTACTTACTGAAGTGGGGGGGGGGGGGGGCAAATACGTATCTTTTTGTTGACTGCAATTTCTGCACACGCTATTAATATTACAGAATTTCTTTCTATTTTACATCAAATGGTAGATCCCTCTTATTACCCAAATGTACATGTGTGCTGTGTATAAACATGATAAAGGATCTTTGATTTAACCCCGTTTTATTCACCCTGGTGAGACTTCCGTTTGACGACGTACGGCGCTGTAGCGGATCGCTATCACACAGGCCTTCGACAATCCCCGGGCGGAGTTTGTAACGATATGAGCCCTGACAAACACCATGGTACCGTACCCTATCCTCTGATTGGTTGGGGGGACGTAAGTACCGTCCTCTAAGACCTACAATACAGTTCAGTGAGTATCAGCTACAGCAGGCTTGGGGATCAACGAGTTACACATCAGACCGCCCTTACATTCTTTGATATGATTGCTTAGTAGCTTTAAATTATTAAGAAAAAAAAAGAAAATTCCCTATATTTTAGCTTTGAACATTTTTATTTTCTTACATCTTTATAAGGAGCTATGCCTTTCACGGAGAATACAGCATTCTATAAATGAGCACTCTATAAATAGCCCTCATGCACCTCCAAAACCCATTTTTCCCTTTAATTGATTGAATAAACGCATCGGGGTTCTAACCTTGGAGTATCGCATCAGCATGTTTTCCCGGGGAATTCGAACATTGCTCAACTTGAGATATCCATTATCGTTGGAATTGAACCCAAATTTGGGGCCAATATCCCCCGACTCGACTCCTGTAAACAAAATTAAATCATGACCAATGCGGTAAAAGGTGTATTTGATATTTCTTTTTCATATGTATTTTAACCCTATCCCTTCCCAATAAAATTCTAAAAATAAAATTAACCTCCAAATACATCGCGGGATAAAATCGCCATGTTTTTCTTTTAAACAGAAAAACTAAACAACCCCCCCCCCCCTATACTGGTAAACGCATCGAACATAAAAACTAAATACCCCCCCCCCCCCACACTGGTAAACGCATCGAATATAATCGAGCGAACTTGTTTTTCAACAAAATCTACTCATCAGATGGATCATCAAATCTAGATAGAAAAATTTAAAGAATATTTCAGTGTAGTATAAAAGTATTTTACAATGTACTAGTATATCGATACCCGGCATATGTCGATGAGTCTTCAGATCCCGGATTTGTACGAAGAATAAGTGGATCCCCCTCTTCTTCCCCTGTGTAATCAGCTGGGCCATAACGAGGCAGCAGTTAGACGTTTTCCCCACTGTGTATCAAACAATCAACTTGTATCACAAAATATGACTTATAAAAGTATTTGTTTCGCGAACGGTTATTCTGATGTCGAACTGAGACATCATTGTTCACAAGATCAAATACATTTTTTTTTTCAAATTGGCTACAGTTAGAAATCGTGCTTTTGAAAAATTGTACCATATCATCAGAAATAGATTTTAATGGAAATAAATTAATTTGAAATTGCATTTTACGATTGAACCAGTAGCCATTTGTGCCATCCTTTTCATCAATCTTCTTTTCAGTGCAACCTGATCCCAAACTCAAATCCTTCAAGAAAAGTGCATATAAATTTGAGTACAATACTCCCACATGAGGCTGAGCATCGACTAAAGAAGGAGGTGACGGTGGGGCCAGAACTTATTGTGCCCCTAAGTAGCACAAAAGTTTACACTAAACAAGTAGGTGGGTGGGTAAGGTTAATGTAGGGTGAGTTACGTCCGCCAGGCCAGTACTTCATATAGATGACAGCAGATGAGTTGTGAGTGGATATAGTTGGGTGTGTCTTACATCATCCAGGCCAGTACTTCGTGGAGGTAACTGTGTATGGGGGAAGGTGGGTAATAGGAAGGGGTAGGGGCGACTTACATCTTTCCAGCCAGCCCTTCATGGAGGTAACTGTGTATGGGGGGTAGGAGGGAGGGATAGGGGCGACTTATATCTTTCCAGCCAGCCCTTCATGAAGGTAAAGTCTGTTTATCGGGGGGGGGGGGGGGGGTGAAGGCGGGTAGGAGGGAGAGGTAGGGGCGACATACATCTTCCCAGCAGCCCTTCATTGAGTTAACTCTGTATGGGGAGAGGGGGTAGGGGGAAGGGGTAGGGGCGACTTACATCCTCCCGGCCAGAACTTCATGGAGGTGACCGTTGGGGAGTTGAGTACAAACTCCTGATTTGACGGGTCATACGAAGCAGTGGTCTCCAGTCCTCGAATGAAGGTCCCTACAAATCATCAAAAGTACAAATGTTCACCAGCAAATCCTTATTTTTTTCATTTAATATACAAATTACGAATCGTAATCACGAATGTATGACATTACCTCGTTTATACAATGAAAAAATGCCTATCATATATATAGAAATAGTAAAATCGATCTCCGCATAAGTCTCGACTCTTGTATAAACGGCAAAAATAATCCTAGTAACTTGTTGTTGCTCAGTAGCAACCTAAAGCTGATGATAGTCTTAATCTTATAATCTCACCATGTCCCATCTCTGTCTGGGCGTAGGTCCCGATCAACTGGAGACTCCGCGCCATGGGCAGCCATCTTTCTTTCTGTTCTTTGGTTCCTTGTTTTTCTATGGATGGGATGAACATACCCGTGTGAAGGGCCATAGGGTTGTAATAATGGGGAGCACCCGCCCTGGAAAAAGCAAGGAATGGATTAACTAATTACAGTAACAGTGTTTCAGCTTGAAATAGTGCAAAAACACGGAACGCTGAGGATGAGGTGATAGTTCATTGTATCATTGTAATACATTCTGATTCATCAATATTTACTAAATGCAAACGGTCAGGTACAACCTTTGATTTTAATGCTTTTGAAATCAATTTTCTAAATTTTTTAAATTCTAAATGGGTTTCTAAAGCTTTTCTTTTTACTTAAGAAAAGTACTTTTTAACCGTGTTTTTCAAAGGAAAAATCCGATTATTGAAATGGTGAAAATATCAACGAGCGGTTGCTAAAAGGGTACCCCTATTGTACGGATAATTATTACTTGAATTTTGATTTCTGATAATTTATGGAAAGAAAATACCAGCTGTTGAACGTTGAACTTAGTCATTTTCTCAAAGAATTTTGCATATAGTGTATTCCATTTCTCTGCATGTTTATCAATTCAGGGTTGACAAATGGATTATGGATACTGTTCACACAAAAGGAAACCCGGTTTGCTGTCATATTGATTAGTTATTCATTGTAGGAACCAGGGGAAATAATGGTGCTATACTAACTCCTGGTAATACATTCTCTCCAAAGGGTCAGTAACGCCCATTTCATCCAATTTCTTCATCATGTAGATAAACATCTGCAACGCTGTTTCATATTGTTCAACTCGGCTTTGGAAAGCCCAAGGCTTGGACCCACGAAGTACCTGATCTTGAATGGCTGCATTTTCTAGTGCGAAAAAAAAATCCACAAAATGTTCACATGCTTACCATTGCATATTACATGTACTTTTTCTAGATGCAAAAGAGTACGTGTAGGAAAGGTGGGAAATGGTATTATAGTCATCATTAGAATACCTTGTATATACACACGTATACATGTACCTTAGGCCACGAATCTTCGTCTTAATTGCTAAGAATTTTAAATAGATTTATGGTACATGTAGCTCTTAACGTTCCATAATCATGCACATATGCATTACTCAGTTTGTCTGCTGGATTTAAAAATGTCGCATCAAATTTCAGTTGTTACTACATGTATCAATAAATTATATGAAGTTACTACACCTAAAATACGCAAAATCTTGTCAAGATTAGCGTCTTAATTTTGCATAAGGTTTTAATCAGGTAAAATCTGCTCAAAAAGTACACCAAAATCGAACAAACATTTTTTCTATACGGTAAAAAACGGAACTTAATCGTATACACGATTTTCTAAATCATTCAAGCAATTAAAAAAAATCATACAAATGGTTTTCTAAATTGTCAAACGATTTTTAAAGTCATACATGCAAATTTTTAAATTGTAAAACGAATTTCTTTCCAAATTTCAATGATTTTTAAATCGTTCAAACGTTTTTGAAAATTGTATTAACGGATTTTAATTGTCTGTTTTGAATTAGTCCAACAAAACATCGATAGTCTAAACCTAGCAATGAGCTGCGCTTCGTGAGCACTTTAGTTTTCCTCCGGGGCGAACTCTTAAATTGTACAAACGATTTTCTAGATCGTTCAAACTATTTGAAATTGTACAAACAATTTTTTACATCGTACCAACGGAAATTTTCAAAATCGTTCAAACGATTTAAAAATTCGTACAAAAGATTTTATTTGGGTTTTTATGTAAAATCGAAATGACACTTATAAGCCGTCGTATAAAAGCGACCGACAGATTTAGGTTTTTATACCTCTGAATGCTCAAGGAGTCAGATAATGTTGTCTAATCATCATTACCTTACTGTACATACATTAGTTTTATAAATCCATAGCAATGACAGTCGAAACTCTAGAACCAGTGGCACCGGAAGCAAATTGAAAGTAAGGGGGGGGGGGCTTCTTGACTTCTCAATAAAATAAAAAAGGGCAAAACATATACACTGTACGTACGTAAGTATCGACGTTTGCGGACATTTTCAGGTCCCCTGTACAGCAGGCTGGTCACTTGTTCGGGGTCAAAGGTAGCCCTTCTTCTCTCTTGAGCTAAGTCAGGATTCATGTCGATTGAGGACGAACTGTCGACAGGCGCGTCCACTCTAGCTGTCGTACCTTATAACTTGTCCACCGGGTGAGAATTTGGAACGCTGATAGTGCAGTGAACATTTAAACAAAATGCAGACTTAATAACACAGGTGACAAATTTGTATCATATGTATTTGTGTATATTTACATTTTCCAGTGTCTTTGCCTGTGATAACACTACGTATCGATTTTGTACTATATAACCCATAATACAAATGACGCCAAATTGAGGCGCCAGCGGGGTTTGCTTATTTATATTTAAATATTTAATCGTACGATGGCTTAAAATTATATAAATATAAGTAATAAGGAATCATTCTTTGAATATTATAAGGTGATAATTTCGGTCGGGGCCCTTCGGGCTTTATTGGATTTGATCACGCCCCGACCAAAATTAACACCTCATAATACTCAAAGAATGATTCCTTATTCCTTATAAACATGCCCTCTCATTCCTTATAAACATGCATGCCCTCTCTCTCTCTCTCTCTCTCTCTCTCTCTCTCTCTCTCTCTCTCTCTCTCTCTCTCTCTCTCTCTCACACACCATGCTTTTTTCTTAAGAAGATGGGAAATAAGATGGCGGATATATCCACGTAAAATAAAATTTCAAATTTTGTTTTTTCCACATTAAAATCTATTTCTTTTAAGATAATATAATTTTTATACAAACTTGGTCAGTTTAGTTATAAATATTACACAGAAGAAATATTCACTTAAGTTTTGGTGGTACTGAACCCTCAATTCTCATCCTATAATGCTTAGTTCTATAAGGTTACCTAACATCTGGAGCTCTTTAGGCAAGCACGCTGTTTAAATATATGTGTGACTTTCACTACGAGTTAACGGACTTGTATCAATTTCTTAAAACAGTCAATTGTTGGTATGCAAAATGATATTTCTTAAAGATAGTGGGTCATCCACCCAAAATTTTGTTCCCTGAAAATGAATCGTTTTTCATCATACCTTAATTGAACTATGTCAAAACTATGGAGCACAGATGCTCTCGATAAAACAAAAGGCATTGAAGTTCTAAAAAATGACACTATTTGAAGATTAAGGTAGGTATACACCAATTCAAATCAATATATCCCAAGTACAAAACAATGACCTGTATGTTAATGAATAATTGTTTGGAAATTTTTTTTGAAAGAATTATCAAATTTGTTGATATTTTTATATTTCAGGTATCTTATCTCTACTGATGTGGTAGTTTGCACGCCTTATAAGAAATATACTCCCATCTTCTTTAAAAACTGTGAAATTTGTGATCTTCCACATATGCCGACAGCCTTGGGAGATGTTGCATTCGAAATAATATGTAGATTATAATTAAAATTTAAGATTGAAAGTACTATCTTCATATTATATGTACATCATGGTTGTATTACAGTATAGGATATAAACCCATCAGTTCAAATCTATTGAAAATTTGGAAACACAGACTATGCTTCTTTTGAAGTTTAAGAAAATGAATTTAGTAAAAAATAATCTTATTGTAAACAACTGACAGCCCATTAAATGATAGACATTGGTATGAATGTATAAATGATTGTTTGAATTAAAAATGTGTGTGTTTATTACCCCTCACAAGTACAGTGCATAATTATAGTCAGTGATATGTGTCTACAATGGCCAAGTTACACAATGTCATTTCTATTCTGTCAGGTCCCGCAGGCGCCACCAATTTAAATTTCCTCAAGTCAATACTCAGCCTCAAGTCTGAGTTCTTTTAAGAATTTGAGTTGATGACTGAGTTGAGTGATTTGAAAATTTTGGTGACGGTGGGGCCATGACTTTAAATTGTGTTCGGAAAGTCTCTTATCTGTTTGATTTAATAAAATTGGTCGTGAATGTTAAATTGTTTGATTTTTTCTTCGTCCGACTGAGAGTTTGTCTAAGATCATGCGTAACGTATGTAACATTCTATAATTTTGCAAACTGATTTTTTCCACATTTTCATTCATTTTAGAAAAAAATGAAGTGTCTATTTTATTTAATTTTCAGTATTAGTATATTATCCCGAAAGTATTAATCAGGGACTAATCAAATAAATGATCATTGACAAAACAGTCGATATTTCTATTTTTTCATAGAATTAAAGTCAAACTAAATTGGGCTTTTAGCTAAACAGAGAAAATTCAGTGAAATAGGGGACTGAATATCAATAGGAGCAAAACATCCCGTTACCAAATGCGCAAGCGCGAAGCGTCAAGTGACTCACTTCCTTTATATATGGCAGACTTTTTCAACTCGCTAGTTGGTGTATGATTAAGTTGAGATGCACGAAAAATAACCAATATATTGACTGCATTTGACATGTTTGGAGTAAAAATTGTCCTGGACAACTACAGGTTTTAGGAAAAGGTGAGAAATGTAAATGTTACATTCACTTTAGACAGATTTGAGCAAAGTATGTTGCTGGTATGTCTGGACTTAAGTCAGAGGTTATTCAGGTTTAGCAAAAAATTTTGCGCAAAGCGAAAGTGATATACCTGGTTATATTTATGATATTCCCCTCCTAAAACGGACAACCATCTGATCATAGTCTCAAATCACGGTATTCACAGGTCAAGTACATTTAACTATAGACAGCTACAGTACAGCCACTAGATTTAACTATACGTAGCTTGATTTACCTACATAGCTTTATTTATCTACCCGAAGTTGGTTAATTTAGATACCTTATGCAATTTCGCATTTTATGTAAAACAGACAACAAGTCGCAAGGAACTTTCAATCTTTATTTGTACTGTGTAGTTTTATTAAAGCAACTCGGAGCAATATAGTTAAAACTTCGCTGCTTGTGAGCAGTTTTAAGGAAAACATGCATTTCTATTGTTTGATTAACTGTATGACACCTTGTGTGCCATGAGGCATGGATAAGTGTGATTACTTCATATTGTGCTGAATTATTACCAATCAATCATCATGTTAACAAGAACTGTTCTTTTTTGTTGTTCCATTTAGAAAATAGCTGTTTGGTAACACATAAACAGTTATACATAGCCCCAAAACTTTTAAAACATTGACGGCATTTGCGCAAAAAGAGCAACAGTTTAAAGAGTGATTTTTTTAGCTCACCAAGACGAAGTCAAGAGGAGCTTATGTTATACCCTCGACGTCGGCATCTGGACCTGGTTTAAGTTTTTGTTGCATGTCCTGTATCTAAGCTACTACTTGTCCTATCTTCACCAAACGTGCATGGATGATGCATCTGGACCTACTTATGGACTCGAAAGATTTGGATGCTGAATCTGGGTCCTAAATTTCAGATACTGGAGGAGGTTAAGGTTTTTGGAGCAGGTTTAAGTTTTTGTTGCAGGTGCCCTTTGATAGGAATATCTAAGTTATTGCTGGTCCTTACTTCACCAAACTTGCATGAATGGTGTGTCTAATGATACTGATGCACCAGACAGGCTTGAATGCTGAATCTGAGCCAAAGGTTTCAGATGCTAGAGGAGGTTAAGGTTTTTAGAGCTGGTTAAAGTTTTTTTTGCAGGTGCCCTCTGATGATTATATCTTTGATACTACTGGTCCTAATTCACCAAACTTGCATGGATGATGCGTCTTATGCAGGGTTTGACTTTAAGTTTTTTAATTACTAGACCAGTCGGGCTACCTCAGCAATTTTTCACTAGCCCTGACTCTTTTACTACTAGCCCTGACCAATTTTGACAAAAATTAACTAAAAATAATGACAAACATAAAATATTAAATACCTGTTTCAGTTTAATTGTATTGGTTAATCTTTAACAATAATGAATCATTCAAACACTATTTAAGATTTTTAAGATATAATTTATTCAAACTGTACTATAATAATTAAACAAGTATTAAATGGTTGACCAGGGACCACAATCTTTTGGGAGACTTTACTTCTCCTTAACAGAGAAACATGGAGAAGTTTGAGAAATCGGGGAGACTTTCATTACTTGATAATGTATTATATACACAGAGGGTCTGATTTTTTAAAAATTTTGTTTTAGGTAATTTTTGGGCAATGAATGAATAAATTAGTTTAGAAATATATCCTAAAAGGATAATTTAATAAAAAAAAAATGAATAAAGTCCCAGGGGTCTATACACTGGTGGGGGGGGGGTCGATCCTGTCCTCAAGCACCTGTGTTTTGGATGCTGGAGGAGGTTAAGGATATTAGAGCTGGTTAAAGTTTTTGTTATAGGTGCCCTCTGATGATGATAGTATTGAATGATATGATACACTGTTGTTTAATATGATACAATATAATATCATACGTTATATTGTAAAAAGTTATATGATACGATATGATATTGTATCATTTTTTTTATATTTTAAGATATGATATTGTATCATGATATTGTTATGTATAGTATTGTATATTATGATACAGTACTGTACAATATTGTATAATATGATATTGTTCAGGGGTTTTCCTTGCTTAGTTTTGGGTCCGTTTACCGGACCCATTCCCAATCCAAAAATCACTGATATTTTCCCAAATCCAGATCCATTTCTCCTAATCAAGTGTCAATCATTTTAATTATCAGAACATGTTCTGCTGGTGTATAAAATGCAACCTCAACAGCTTTTTTTTCATTTTTTTTTTATTACTGGGCATGAAGAATGGACCAACTAGGGATGACTTCATTGACAAATTTGCTTTCCGTAACTTTGCCAAACAAAATGGCATAAAGGTCAAAGGTCAATGTCATTTGGAAATCTGATTAATGAGTTTTTAGATCTCTTTTGTTTAGTGTGGTAGAGAAAAAACTTTATCATGGATGTAATAGGATGTAATAGGACATCTTAAGACCTTCTAAAATATAGCCCCTTGGCTTCTTCCTTTTTAAAAATAATTACAGAGTTATTGCCCCTATTTACGAAAAACTTGTTATCGCTACTCCTCTGAAACCATAAGAGATAGAAACTTGGAACTTTGATCAATGTCTTCAGTACACTTAGAGGGTTCTTCAATCTTATCATACCGAAAGGATTTGAGGCCCCCTTCTAGTAGTTATTGCCCCTGAAAGTATTGAAATTTCCATAAAATCACTTCCAACTTTTTATTAGCTCACCGAGCTGAAAGCTCAAGTGAGCTATTCTGATCACATTTTGTCTGTCGTCCGTCTGTCTGTCTGTCTGTCTGTACATTGTCCAGATAGTTTGTATTAATTATGACTCCATTAAGCTGATTTTATTATACCTATTGTTCCTCAGGTGAGCAATGTGGCCCATGGGCCTCTTGTTACTTATCATAGAGACTTCGGACCACTTGGGATGGAAGCATCCACCTTGGCCAAACAAAATGACATAAAGGTCAAAGGTCATTTGAAAATCTCTTACTTAATGAGTTTTGATATCTCTTTTGTTTAGGGTGGGAGAGAAAAACTTTTTCTTAGATGTAGTAGGACATCTTAAGACATTTCAAAATATAACCCTTCAACCCCTACCTTGAAACAATTATAGAGTTATTGCCCCTATTGTACAAAATGCTTGTTATCACTACCCGTCATAAACCATTAGAAATAGCGACTTGAAACTTTTACAAATGTATTCAGTACACTTAGATGCTCCTTCAATCTATTCATACCAAAAGGATCAAAAGTCCTTTTCTAGCAGTTATTGCCCCTGAAAGTTTCAAATATTCAATAAAAATACAAACAACTTTTGAATCAATAGTCATAGATACATCGGACCACTTGGTATTGAAGCGTCTACCTTGTCCAATCAAAATGACATGAAAGTCAAAGGACAAGGTCAAGCAATAAAAAATTGCATACTTAATCTTTTGACACTTTTTTTATGAAGTTTTAAATGCAGAAAAATACTTTATTCTATTGAGGCAATCTTATTTCAAACATAAAAAACAAGGATGTGGAAAGACCTCTAATTGTTCAAGAACAATTAGTATACTAGTATTGTTAATTTTATTATTTTATCATATAATACTGTATTACATATGATATTGCAGTAATATTGTATTGTATGATACGATATTGTAAAATATGATACTGGTTTCTATTATATAGTACATTATATCACATGAAATTGTATTATATGATATTTTAATATTATATAACATCGTATCTGATCAAAAGCTATTGTATACACTATAATATGATATTGGTTTTATAACATGAAATTGTATAATATGATATTGTTATATATTTTGGTATCATATGATACAATATGTATATTATAATATTGTATTATATAATATTTTACTTAATCACATGATATTATATTATTTGATTTGTATCAAATTATATGATACAATATATCATATTATGTATCAAAATACGATGAAGTATCATACAATACAATACCATACTATATTATACTATACAAATATTGACTGGGGTTGAGGGCAACATTGATAATGTTAGCCCCCGAGGGACAAAATATTGCCCGACGCAAAGCATCTATATAGACAAATAGACAAATTTTCTTTGTTGATCTGAGAAAATTACGGTGATCTGTTTTCAATTACTTTCTTAAATTTTGGTTTGTTTCTTCATATAACAAAACAAATGTTGACTGTGTTTTCGGGCAACATTGATTAAAGCATCTATATAGACAAATAGACAAATTTTCTTTGTTGATCTGAGGAAATTACAGTGATCTGTTTTTAATTACTTTCTTAAATTTTGGTTTGTTTCTTCATATAACAAAACAAATGTTGACTGTGTTTTCGGGCAACATTGATTATATATATCATATATTGGTCATTTATAATATTACAATTATTGACTATTTGTCTACATAGAGTTATATAGTGAGAATATACTACTGAATATAACAAAATAAAATATCATATGTTACAATATTATGATGTTTTATGTAATATGATATTGCATCATATTATACTATATTGTATTATTAAATTATGATATTGTATTATTTGATCAAATACAATGATGTATAACACAATACAATGTCATATCATATGTTACAATATAATATCATATGAAATGAATATATGATCTTATCATTCAATTTTTTAACTGATGATATACGATATTGTGTCAAAACAGTATTCATGAATACCGGTATCCAAGATCATAAAGTATGATTTTCATATAATATGGTAACGGTGGTCTCATAAAGGTGATGCCTCATAAAGGTGATGCCTTGTTTTGGTGAGCTTTGTAATCTGTGATTACCTTTGTTTATGAATTGTTTTCAGATCAGTTCAAAGTTGAAAATTACTGCTGCATCTTAGTAGCTACATGTAAATCTAGTGATTGTACTGGACCTGATAGATTTAGTTATGTAGCTTGATTATCCTTCATAGCTTTATTTACCTGCCTGAAGTAGGTTTATTTTAGCTACTCAATAAAAAAATTTTCTGAAATGGGCATTTGTACAAAAAAATCGTGTTTAGTTGCAGCAAAAATTTTCAACTTTGAACTGATCTGGTAACAATGAAAATCACTTGAAAATGCTCCTTATTCAGCATTTCAGCACAATTGCAGTCAAATTTCTGAAAGTTTTGAGGCTATGAATAACTGTGTATGTGTTATCAAACTGCTACTACATGCACTTTAAAGTTTAATGGAATAGCAAAGAAGAATGTTTGGTTAGTATGATAATTGATTGGTAATGTAAAGTAAAGACTCTTTAATAATATCCATGCTTCATCGCCCACAAGGTGTCATACAGTTACTTAGCTGCAGGTCTGTAAAAAACTGAACTTTATTTTACACCGATTGATAAACAAGTTCTACAACTTATATTAATATCTCTCGTTGGCACGGATGTTGGCGCGAGGGGGTCATTGGTGTGGGAAGAAGCCGGAGTACCCGGAGAGAACCCACGTGTCCAAGCGGGCGACCGCCATACCCTATCATATACAACCACTGTCGATCAGGGGGATCGAACTCGGGTCGCAGCGGTGAAAAGGGAGTGTATTGTCCACTACTTGGACACTTGCTGGTCTGTAGCTTCCGGTCTGAAAAAAATTCGATGAAGGTCCTGGGAGCTACAGTGGCTCCTATAGTAAAAAAACTGCAATTTACGGTGCACAAAAAATTGCACTAGTGTTAGACTGATTAATCTTATTTCAAAACACATTCTGAACAAATATTTGATTCCAATAAATTCCTTGTACATTTTACTGCAGATATCATCACTTATGTTGCCTCTGATATTCTTTTAAACACCATCACCAGTCCTGTAAAGTAAAATGGTGCAGTTTATTTGCATGTTAAAAAGGCGACTTTAGATCTCGACGTGAATTTAACATTTCTGAGGTCAATAAGCTAGTTTTGAGGCAGGTAAAGAGATGATCGGAACCACTTTACTTTACTGACCCCCCCCCCCCCCCCCAAAAAAAAAACATTCTAAAATATAGTTGGAAATTGCATGAAGAATTTAATGTTACTAATTTTTTCACAGAATTAGTGTTTAAATAAGGTTAATCAGTCCAAAACTACAGCAAATTTTTTTTGTGCCGTATATTACAGTTTTTTACTATGGGAGGCACTGTAGCTCCCAGGTCGTCCATCTGATTTTTTCTGACCAGAAGCTACAGACCTGTAGGTAACGGTTACTCAAACAATAGAAATGCATATTTTGCTTGAAACTGCTCAAAAGCAGTGATGATTTAACTATTTTTGCTATAGATTGCATTTCTAAAACTACACAGTACAAATAAAGGCTGATTGACAGTTTCTTTCGACTTTTTATCTTAAAAACTTAAAATGCAAAATTTTATAAAGGTAACTAAATAAACTTACTGCAGGTAGGTAAATAAAGCTATGTAGGTAAATCGAGCTATGTAGCTAAATCTATAGTGATTGTACTGGACCTGATTGAGTCAACATGCAGCAACATTCCTTAAATGTGGTTGGTTTATATGGTAAAATTATACCCCTCATACACTTAAATATATCTTACCATATCGCTGATGATCTGCAATACCCTGCTTAAAAAGCATTAATGACACATCTCATATTGCTTTATTAATCAAAGAATACAAAAATTTACCCAGACATTGATAATTGTTTGACAGTGTAGTGAAATTGTTGCAAACATCAGACAATATTATTGAATCTCCTCCCATCTGTCTTTGGTTGCATGAGTGTATCAAGTCTCATTCAATACATACATGTAGTTTTATTTATAATTTACTCTGTTTAGGTTTGTTTTTTTTTATTGTAGATGAAAAAGTAGACAGAGTAAACCCACTGTGCACAACCAGCAAATTCAGCTGAAAAATAAATAGATATTAGAAGCGTTTTTGTTTAAACCCTGAATATTTAGACAATGACTTTGTGATGTGCAGGTTATAGAGAGGTTATGAGAGGGTTACACCCTTTGTAATCTCTTTGGAAACCACTTTCTAGAACAACACAGCAGTCACATTTATATCAAAGGTTCATTGGAATATTCAGGACTGAGTCGGAATTATTCTAATGCAACAGGAAGTGGGTCAGTCATTTAGCGGTTCCAGAACCAATTGCAAAATGACTGTAAGAGAAGTATAAACCACAGGTATGTGTACAAACCTATAAAGCATGAATACACTATCAGACAGTTTAATACAAAAACTGAGGTTTTTACAATGACAAAAAAATCTAACCTTGGCAATGAGATTTCAATAGATACAAAGGTTCTTGTTTTCTACATGTACCTACAGCATATTAATAGAATTTCCATGTGGTGACCAGACAATGATTGGTTAAGGTAGCCATTGTTGATCAACACATGATTATTTTATTTGATGGTCTGTAAATTGCTTTTGACAATTATTTTATAGATTTTATAAATAGATTTTGAAAATACCAACAATTCTAGATTTCAATATCCATTAATATTTTTTATCTACAGATAATTATGCATTTAATTGATACCAAATTTTATGTTAAAAATGTCTTGTTTGCTGTCAAAACAATTTTTGCAGTTTCTCTGACAAAAATACATGTTCATTACCAAAAAAAATTAATATCAAAATCTTATTTATGGCATTGAAAAAGATTCTTATAATAGATAGATATATTCAGATTATAGATATATTCAGTGATAAGTTTTCCAGGAAATACCGTTAAAGCATTTTAAATGTTTGATGATTGCGTTAGGAATTTAAATAAAATTAGCTCCTTCATCCACTTCCTTATTCCTTAAATGCTTTAATGCTTAACATATATCACATACGATTAATTGAACGTTATCTGGTGTATTTTGAAGTGGAAAGTGAGGTGATATCAATTGAATTGCTTCAATTTGTTAGATGAATTATACAGGGATGATCAAGGAAACTTAAAACAGTTCATAATTTCATCTTAGGGTGGCTAAGTGGTCGACAAATTACTCATCAGAATTGGAGTGTGTTAATAAAGATCAGAAGCAGCAGGTGGCTGTGTTCAGTAATCTCCTGGCAGTTCTATGGTAAGAAGTTATTTTCTTCGTATTTTAGCTGTAAGTTATTTGTTAGTTTTATATTTTATAATTTTAAAATGAATATTTTCCTATGTCTATAGAGATCTTGTTGTCAAGAAAAAGATCAATATAGTCTGAAAATGAGGAAAACCACCAATCTAGCCCTTTTACATGTAACTACCTGAGTGTGCTGATCATACAATACATTGTATTAAACATTTTCATTTATTTGTCCATCAAACTTTATTGGCATTTTGAAACCAAAGAATTATAATTTATTCAATATAACTGTTGTTTTTTTAAAACAGATTTTTTTTTTCAATGGCATCAGCAGCTACTGTAGGTAGCAATGTTATTGAAGGACAGACAGTACAAATCAAGGAAGGCCCTCCTTTATTTGAGGATGAAGGGAAAGATTTCCCCAAACCCAAACCATGTGAGAAGAGTTCATCAAAAAGGGAAGCAGAAGGTTTAAAGGGAAAAAAAGAAACTGAAGAGGTCACCCTCAATCTGGAAAGTGCACCAAAACTCGATGCAAGAGAAATAAGCCTCGACGAAGTTTTATCCAAGGAGTGTGAACCAGAAGGGAATATCCCTCAGCAAGTTGAAAAGTCTGCAGATGAACCTGAGAACCAAAACCATGATTCTGGATTCTATTCGTTAGAATCCATTAAGATTGGTTCTGAGGTAGATGAAGTAGATTCTCTCAGTCAACTTTCTAGAGATGCCCCTGGAAGTGAACAGAGGTGTGGGAAGATGGAAGATGTGGAACCATCAGATCCCTTGATTGAAAGGACTGATGAATGTTCTCATTTAGCTGAGGCTGGAGATCAAGAACGCCAAAAGAATGGAAATAGAGAAAGCAAGAACATGAAATGTCATATCACTAAAGACAAAGAAGAAATTGAAAACAAAAAAACTAGGGGAAAAAGTATTGATAATGCTCAGGACATGAAATGTCGTATCAACAAAAAACCAAGACATTTATTAATTTCCTCTCAGGAATTCAGAATTTTACGTAAGGCCTTGCCTGAAAGTAAATTGTCCAATCTTGTCTACAATTTTTTTGCAAAGAACAAAAAGTATGTTAAGAAGGGCTTGAAAAGATTTAGATTCTCCTACTTCAGATTAATTGAGACTGATTGTTTTGTGTTTCCAGTGTTGGATTTACAGAGTGGTTGGGATTGGACCACACTGGATATGAAGAAAGAATGGTTTAGACTCAACTCCTTTGCCAGTCTGACATATCGCAGATTCTACAAATTGTCACCTGTATTACTGGCCACTGCTGGTTTTTACTACAGTGCAGAACACAGAAAAATTCAGTGTTTTACTTGTGATAAATGTTACACACCAGAATATTTAGAAAACTTATTGCAGGCTCATGGTACTTCATATCCACTAAAGGGTTTACATGAAAACTGGTGTTTGATATCTGACCATGGTAACATTCCCATTCAAAACCCTGGCTGCAATGACGTAGGTTTGTACTTGCTATGATTTAAATAAAATCATGCATACTTATTTAGGCAAGTATAGCTTTCTTTTGAAAATGATGTCCACATGAATTGTGATATTAAAGGGAAAAGAGGCCACATTATATTAATTCCTCTAATCTATTTAATGTACTGTTAATGAAGAATGAATACCAGTAAATCATGTACATCAGCCTTGGCTATTAAATGATGTTCACTGTATTCTCTACTACTGCTATTTATAGATTACTGAATCTTGATGCATATGATGCATATATATAGTTATAAAAAGTTACAAATATTTAAACAACTTGTATTATATCTATATTAACATGTTTATAACTCAGCATATTGCATACAATCTTATTATTGGCAAATAATTTAGTTGAACATTGTAGGAAACCCATCCTGTAACAAAAGGGCATTCAAAGATACAGAAGGGAGACTTATTCAATGCAAAAACATGTGTGGACCTAATACTTTCTTCATGGATGTCAGTCACATGTTGATAGAGTTTCCAGCATTGAAGGATGCCTTTAAGAGTTGCAGGACTGGCAAGGTAATGATGGGTTTACAGCTGGGTTTTTATCCTCATATTTGTAGATGCATGTATAAATAAGTTTCAAAATAAAAACCAGCAAAAATAAACTTACCTTTCCTTTGTCTGGACCAGTTACTGACAAAACTAAGAGTTCAAGTAATTAGATCCCAGTTATCTGAACAAAGCTAAAGCAGTCGACCATGAATTTAAAATGTAAATTTGCCTTGGAACATCTAAGTACATGTGGTAAATATAATGGTAAACAATCATTGTTCATATGTTCATGTATTTTATTTCCTTGACATTCAAAATTTAATGGTTGGGGAAATGACATAATAATGTAAAAATAAAATATTATGGCAATTTATCTGATAATAGAATTCCTATATTGCTTTTTATTGTCAGTAATACCTGATATCACTGTAACTGTTTACATTGAAACATTAAAAAAAATTCAGTTGGTTTCATCAATCTTTTCTCTCCAAAGCTTATCTTGGAAATGTTTGAACATGGAAAATTAAACTCAGCAAGAGGAATTTATCACATCCTTCGGCACCTAGAAATGGTAAACCCAGAAGACACCATTGTCGATCAAGTAAAATTTCAGCTGATCAAATTTTTCTGTATATTGACGGAAAAAATTGTGATGAAAGGATTGTGCCGAGAGGGTTGTCATATGCAGAGAACGTTTACAAGGGAACAGATTATTATCAAGTAAGAACCACGAGTTATAAATGATTTTAAAGTATAATGAATTATGCAGAGCTTTTAAAAGGCTGTAACTCCTGAAAAGTTTCTAAATTTTTTCTGGAGTTACAGCCTTTTAAAAACTTCTGTGTATTTCACTATAAAGTTTCAAACTTAATTACAACTAATAGGTCTAATGACCTATTAAAGCTGAACATGACTTATAATGTAGGCACATGACATCACACCATTTTTTCCCCACCTTCTACAGGTAAACATTGGTATCTCAAACTTCAACAAAACTTCAAGATACGCGTGGTTTCGAGATATCCGAATTTGCTTTCTATTCTAAATTCTGGGATGTTCTTATATCAACATGTGTTTTAGCATCAGTATATATATACTGAACTCCTCTACTACTCATAAATGAATAATCAACCATTTGATTAAGTATTTTTAGTTTGTGTGTTTTTATTTGTGAAATACATGTTAATATTTGTGAAAGCAATCAATGAAAGTCAATGGAGCATACCTGAAAAAATATAAACTTGGTTTACTGTATTGGAGATATCAGGAGCTTTTTAAATCATTTATGACTTTATTTGTTTATATTATCAATATATTACCAACAATTATTTTGAAAAATCAAATTCATATCTCTTTAAAGAAAGAACACCAGAATGATTTAATAAAGAAGGCATGAATTTACACATTTTTTCAGATAAATGCATATGAATCCTGTGTTTCCATTCCTTTAGAATAAATGATAGTTTGGCACTGTATGAGCTGTTGGTCTTTTAAGACAAACAGTCGATGTTTGTTATTTAAAAGAAGGGGGTTGGATGATGTAGTTATGTTTTATAAATTAAAATTATTGAGACAATAACTTTTTGTGAGGTAGCCTCAAAATGTCTCAATATTCTTCACTAGAATAAAAATTTCATAAGTTTTCCTGGTAACACTGCATAGAAATCTACACTATCCAGTGAGTTATTCTGTATAAGATGTTTATTAGCATATTCATCCTTTTAACCACCTTATTTTGACTATCTAAATTAAGGCATTCTCAGAAGCAGCTTCGTGTTCTGTGCTACCCTGTCTTTCAAATTCAAACATTAACCGTCATTTGATTTTAAATTAAAACTAGATTGAACCATCTATGAAACTCATCCCCCCACCAGGTTTATAGATGAGGACCTAACCCATTGCATTACTCTGTTGGATGACAACTTTCGGAAAGAAAAAAGATATGAAATTGAACTTAATTTTATTAAAATCACAATATCCAACATGTATTTTCATTCTTCAAATTGTTTGTTTGGTGTTTCAGTGGTAGATTAGTATATCATAAATTTGTCTATGCATACTTGTATTCAAAAGTAATGGGATATTATTTCAAATTTGAGGGCGATACAGCCTTTATGATGGTGATACAAGGAAAGATGTCTCAGCCCTGAAGGCTGTGATCTGGATGCTGTATCATCCACTCTACTATGTGTATCAGACCTGATACACTACTAGGTATATAATGAACTTGAGTTTCTGTGTTTTTATTTCCCTATGTTTTGTGCAGTTTCTTTTCCCTTGCACAATGCATTGACTTGGCTGTAGATTTAATATAATTAGGAGTCCTCCTCTGCATGTAACCTATAGTGATCAGTCTGTCCACCAGAGATCATTTGTCCATTGCATATCTTCTCTCCCCTTGCCCCAATCTGGCTCATAATTCACCTACAGAGGGCCTTTGGATTTGTGCAGTGACATTGAACCAAGTTTCTATGTCAAAGGTTAAGGTCACAGCAGAATTGTGTGAAAAATCCTTGTCCAGATCATATACATGTATTTTCTCCCTTTGGTTCAATCTGGCTCATACTTCACCCACAGAATGCCTCAGGTCAAAGGACTGTTGGATGGCCTTGAATGAAGTTACTAGATCATATCAGACAACGCAAGAAAAACTTTTTTCAAAGCATACATGTCTATACTTTCTCCTTAGCCCTATTTGACTCATACTTCACATAAACAGAGCCTTTGGATGAGGGGTGTGCAGTGAAACCATTTTTCTAGGTTAAATTTAAAGGGCATAATAAATTTCTTTAATAAGGGCTCCACTTTGCAAGCTCTTTATAATGATCAGTCTGTCCATACATCTGTTTGTCTTTCCATCCTTTCTTCTATCTGTCCATCTGAGATCGCTTGTCAGGAGCATATCTTTCTTCCCTTAGCCCAATATGGCTCATACTTCGCTGACAGAGTGCCTTTCGGTAAAGAGTGTGCAGTGACTTTGAACCATGTTTTTAGGAGGTAAGGTTAAGGCCATAGCAGAGTTATAAATAAAATCTTTGTCCGGAGCACATCTTCCCCCCCCCCCCCTCCCCTTTACCATGCATCTCAATGTTGTCTAGTTCAGTTTTTGTAGTCCAGATTGTATATCCCATTGTCTTAATCCTGCCTACTGGTAGATTAAATAAAAAGAATGCCTGTAGAAAGGTATGTGTAATGAGGCTGAATTAAAGTTCTATACTAGCTGGAAATTTATTATTTCTAAGATTAGGTCTAAGCAAAATTCTCTGAAATGCTCTTCCTCCTAATGTTCATTATTTAATCAGGGTCCTTTTAGATGTTCTCCATCTTAGTGATGTCTTGTCTCCGAGCTAGGAATAGGTGCATATGATAATTTTATCATGTCTGAGTAACAGTGGCGATGTAAGCTGTATACCCACACAGGAAGTTTTGCATGTGTTCAACACACAGGAATTTTTGCATGTGTTCAACAGAAAAAGGTTCAATTTATGGGGAGAAAACAACTTTTTAAAAAATTTATTGCTATTGATAAAAACAAGTCCCTACTTAATACGAACTCAGGATCAGCAGGTCTGAGGTAACTGAAGCTATATCCAAACATACAGACACCAAAGTTAGACAATATTTATTTATCAGCTTCAAATTAGTTTGAAATTGCTTTTACGTACTGTTATAAAATGAAGAAGTCACTGGGTGTTGAGGACTATCAAGAAGTCAGAAGCTGAATATATAGGGTTTTTAGGCATACGGGTGAGAAAAGAGTAACTTGGTAGACAATAGCATTGTTGTGTCCTGTTCAGCTTTAAAAAATTCTATTTAAAATCACTGATAGCTAGTTTACAAATATATTTTGTAGATGAAATAAGACTGTTAGATTGATGAGATTTATTTTTATTTAGTGTAGATTATTGTTTTGATCAAGCAATTACTGATATTTGCTTAATTTGATATATAAAGTAAGACAGTTTTATTGAAATAGAAATTTTAGAATAATTAATAACTGTAGGTATTTTGCTTATGATTAAAAGTAGCTACATAACTGTAGCTATTGGGTAGATTATACTGTAGAGCTATATGATAGTTTAGACATGCAGACAACTTGCTGTTTACAGCACACACAAAAATATGCGAGCCAGTTCAGACTAATTTTCTTAACTCATTTTGTGAAAATATTTGATCCAAAAATATTTTACAGACATGAACAACAAGTTACAGTATTTGCCTATGAAAAATTCTTTGAAAAAACCACATTACGTGAATACAATGTATTTTTATAGACTGTCCCAAGATATTTTTGTCGCACATTTTCTTGAATTATTCTATGTTATGAATACCTCTGGGTTTCAATGATGTTCATTCAATGGTATGAAAAAATCCCAAGATTTCCTCATTGAAACACCCTCTCTTAGCTGTCAGGTTTCACTACATTGCTAAAAGTAAAAGTCTACTGGGATTTTGCATTGCAAAATAGATGAAGGTAACTTTGAAAAATTGTGCAAGGTATTCTGAGTGTCTTCTGAATGGAGAAAAGATGTAAACACTTCCCATTATAAAACTCTGTATGAATTCTTTTTTCATTCCTGTGAATTATTTCGAGTGAAAAATGATCATAGCTATAAGCTAGACCTCCAGACCCCCTTCTACTTTTTTATTTTTCCCTTCTACATCAGTTTTTAGAGACAACCCTGCACAGGTATGCATATTTTTATTAAAAATTGCCCAAATGTGCTGCATAAATATCTTGGGACAGACTATAGTTACATGGTTTGTAATTTACCTTATATGGTTTATGTGTGGTCAGTAAATTCCATTTTACTGACCAATGGCCTGGTTTTTTGAAAGGTGGTTAACTCTAACACCATGTTAACTCTGTGTTTAAAGTTAATCTTGTAGTTAACCACATGGTTAAATGTTTTTCAAAAGTCTGTTGAATTTAACCATGTGTTAACTTTAATCCATGCAGTACTTTGGCTAAAGATTTAACACAGTGATTAAATATGGCGGCCAGTGAATTTTTTTTGCCACTTTAATTTTTAAAAAATGGGTAAAAGAAGCATTTTCCACTAGTTTTAAAGTTCGTTAAACCATCCTTTTCTGTTAATGACAAAAAGAAAATAAAAAACAAAAATCAAGCTTTTTAGCCTATACAGTGTGACATGTACAAGTTTCAATTTGGGTACAAAACCTGACATCATGATAATCTTAAGAATGACATACCGGTATTCTAATGCTCAAGGAGAACCTCAGCACATTGTATTTGAAAACATATATAGCAAAACGCTTTTCTATTTTATCTCTTTAATTACTTTTGATAAAGTAAAAAAAGTATGTAACAACCATTGTCATTGATAACTTGTCAACAATTAGGTTACTCTATCCAAGCAAACTATTAGTGATATTATTGAGCAGATTTTACTACCGGTTATTGGATAGCTTGTGGTGTGCAGTCGTCAAAATTGAATTTATTAATAACATGATTATAGGAAAGCACCAAAAGGAGTTGATAAATAATTATATATATGCATGCATCATGAACACGTAGTTCCAGACAGGTGTTTGTGTAGATGTACATGTACTTTGTCAGCTAATTATCATATGTTTTGTTATTTCAGCCCTCCATGTCTAAAAACCAGAGATGGTAAAATGAACATCATTCAGCAAGGAATATTGAAATTCTTTGAAGATTTGTGTCCTTCAAACAAGTGGTATGTATCAGTATCATAGATGCTTGACCAGAGTTTACTCTTAAAATATTTTCCCCCAGAAAAAAAAATGGGTCTAGAATTATGTTTTGTGCAAGCACATTGGCTTGAAAGAAGAATTTTTCTCATAGATAAAACTTCACTTCAGAAAATTACACACCTGAATTTTCTTTTTTGGGAGTTGATTTTAATCAACTCTCCTTTGCAGTTACTCTGGCAAACTAGAAGTAAAACAGTGTTTGGACCTGAGCACAAATCAATACTTATGACAACAAATAGTTCTACAGATAGAAAACTTATTTTTGACAGTGTTAAAATTATAGTGAAATTTGACCTAAAGAATAATACAGTGTATGTAGAAAAGAGATAGCAAGCACTACATCTCCCTCCGTGTTTGAAATAAGAATATTTTGGCATGTACATGTATATGCGATTGAGGGTTGACATTTAATACATAATAGATAATGCAAAAAATGAAAGTATTTTCAATTGCAAGAATAAACTGCATATGGAACGAACAGTCAATAGCAGGAAAACTTTGTAATTTTTCCAGTCAGCTGCTGTTAAAAGAATTTTAGACCACATATAATCAATGTCAGTTTAGATTTTCATTCCTGACCACTCTAAATATGCAGTCAGTTGCTTTATGATTTCAATTTTATAAATAGGTTAAGCAAAACAATTTTAATAACATTTCTGGAACAGTATATACAAAAATATATGTACAAATACAAGGCCCATTAATGTGTAAAGTGTTACTTCCTACCTTTGCTTGGGGTTATCATCTTGTGTTTTTTATTTTAGCTGTGATCATTGCCAGGAGACTGTCTGTCTGACCTTTAGCCACCCCCCACCCCCAGTCCTTTTTATCAACGTCTTGCGTTTAAATTTCCTGCCGGTTGGAGCTTTTGAGGACTTACCAGCAGTGGTTTATGTTCTGGGTCACAAATACAGGGTTGGTATGGTGTATGTACACAAGGGCCAGCACTTTACAGGGTGGATCTACAAGAATCAGGCATGGACTTACTATGATGATAGTAAAGTCAGCCCTGGAGATAAGTATTCAGCTGATTTAGATGAGACCAAGGAATTCCCTGGAAATGAGCTCAAGGTTGTGGTCTCATATTACCTCATCAATAATGGAGGCCCATAATGATAAAAAGTGTGTCATCAGAAAATTACAAGCAACATCGTTAAAGAAGGGTTAATGAAATTTGATTTTGTAAATTATTTTTAAGATTTTTTTGGTATTTGAAGTACCAGTTTGTATATCAGAGTACTTGTAAATTGTGCAGTTTACAAATTAAGATATTTTACCAAAATAATTAATATATTTTTTTTAGCATATCATGCTATTGGACTTCATGAACTTATAATGATATTTCTATACAGTGAGAATATCATGCCATAACCCTGGGTTCATCATGATATATTACTGAGCATATCATGATATCACACTGAGTTCATTGTGATATATGACTGAGCATATCATGATATAACTCTGAGTTTTTTGTGATATATGGCTGAGCATATCAGGATATCACACTGAGTTCATTGTGATATATGACTGAGCAAATCATGACATAACACTGAGTTCATTGTGATATATGACTGAGCATATCAGGATATCACACTGAGTTCATTGTGATATATGACTGAGCATATCATGATATCACATTGAGTTCTTTGTGATATATGGCTGAGCATATCATGACAAAACAATGAGTTCATTGTGATATATGACTGAGCATATCAGGATATCACACTGAGTTCATTGTGATATATGACTGAGCATATCATCATATTACACTGAGTTTATTGTGTTATATGACTGAGCATATCATGATATAACTCTGAGTTCTTTGTGATATATGGCTAAGCATATCATGACATAACACTGAATTCATTGTGATATATGACTGAGCATATCATGACATAACACTGAGTTCATCGTGATATATGACTGAGCATATCAGGATATCACACTGAGTTCATTGTGATATATGACGAGCATATCATGATATCACACTGAGTTCATTGTGTTATATGACTGAGCATATCATGATATCACACTGGGCTTATCATGATATATGACTGTGGATATCAAATTACACCAAACTTGAATAAAGGACAGTAGTCATACTGCTGGAATATCGATTTATTAGACGTGGAATATTAGGGTATCACAGTTAATCCCACGTCTATGACATGAAATTGAATGTACAATTTTATTTTAGTTTTGTGCAATGAAAGGACACTGTTAATATGGGATGTCATTTGAATTCACTTTTTGTTTCTAAATTTGTTTTATTTGATAAAGCAGAAGAATATAAAACTGATAATTAGGGGGTTTTGGGGGTAAGGAAAGCACCTTCCTCATTTTCAGTACATCTTTTATATAAATTTTTCATATAAGAATATATTAACCACAGAATTAGATATATTGTATTTTTCTAGTAATGTTCTTTGATATTGCTAGGGTCATAAAAAAAGGTAGATGTTTATTTTTGGACAGTTGTCAAAAACATGGGAAAAACTTTGTGGTAGCTGGTTCCAGTGTTGTATTGGTTTTAATGTATTTCTCATGAAAACATCTCGATTTTAATGAATACTGACTCTGTGCTATTTTTTTTTTCATAGAGAAATTTATATTCTGATTGTTAAATTTTTAAAATATTTTAATTTTTCTATCACAGAAATAATTTTACAATATAAAATTGTTACTACATGTATATCATTGAATCTGTCTCCTGTGGGTTAATAACCAGTTAATTACCAGTTGTATATATATCCCTTGCCTATATTCCTTACAAAATGTGATGTGAGGGTCACCATTACACATCAGTTCCGTTATTAGATAGATTTAACTTATCTAAATTAGCTTCTCAAAAAATGGCTGTGATTCTTCTAGGGAATAATATATCTCTTTCAGGTTCCTCAACACACCTAAGTCTTATTTGATGGATTGATAACGAATCCTTTTTCAAATACATGTATGACTTCACAAAACAGAGAGCGATACCGGCTTTCGATTATTTTACCGGGGTTTTTTTTTTTTTTTCAGTGAAATGGGAAAAATTATTCTGACTGCAGGGTATTAAAAAGCTCAAAATGTGGTCTTATTTGATGCGTAATATTAATATCTATAAATACATGCCAAAGATGGTCTGGTCGTTTATAATTCTTTAATTTAAAAAATATTTCTGAAAATTAAAATTGTTATTCTTTAACATCTGTTAAATGTATGGATAAAATCTGTAGAATAAGAAATAGTCATATTAAGCACTAATCAATGAAACGAAATTGCTACATATTAGAATAATTGCAATTTTCCATATATGAACAGATCCCAATAAAAAAAAAAACTGATCCTGATCAGAACTGTTTTAAAATTGAAATTTAACAAAAATACTACATTTTTTTCTGAGAAATTGATATTTATTATAAAATCAAAAAATGAAAAACTTATTTTAAAGCTAAACAATCTGGAATTTTTGCAAAATTGTGATATATTTCAACTTTTTATGATTATGTTCAGGATCAAATTAATTACAATCAGGATTGGTTTGAATTTCGATTTTCTCAATTTTTCTTGAATTTCACAATTTCATTTTAATTTCTTGTTAAAATATGATTATGAAGCAATTGTTTAATGTGAGTGACAGTTGACTTGCAGATTTTATCCATAGGTTTAAGGTCAGACGACACGTTCCTCAATTTTAGATAACTTTCTCCAGGAATTTGTTAATGGTTAACTACTACTTTGACAAGCTTTCTTGCAAAAAATTAGGGTACCTTACCAGGCATTTCTGCAAAATACTAGAGAATGCAATTTCCTATATAATCTTCTTGAAAATACACTTGAATTGCTGCTATTAAAAAATAAATGCATCTACAGCACAGCGAAATTCACTATATTAGAACTATATCTCTGCCGGGACGGGGCTTTGAACTCACGACCTCAAGAACCTATACGCTTCTGACATTGAGCGGCCACAATTCTAACCACTCGGCCATCTAGACATATAACCAAGCCACGTAAATTTTGATCATTTTTAAAGTAATTGTAAAATTAGTATTTTCTATTGGAACTCTTTATTACGAGGAGATACAAAAAAGATTCTCGAGGAACGTCTGACCTTAAAAAAAATATTTACAATTCTTGATTTACCATTTTATAAATATTTTTTATCAAAAATATTATATATTTGGTCGTCTTTGACATGTATTTATAGATAATTCTATTGTGCACTAATTGATACCAAATATTTAGCTCTAAAATATCTTGCAGTTAAAACGATGTTTCCTGTTTCTATTAAAAATACAAAAAAAAAAATTTCATATAATAATTGAAAGCGGATACTTGTCTCATTTTTGTAAAATTACATTTCAAAAATTATTCTTTATTGATCGATCAAATAATGCACTGGTTTGTTGAGCAACCTTAACCTAACTATTTTGATCAAAGAAAAATTTTTTATAGCACTTGTTGATTTTTTTTCCTCTGTTTTTCTTTTTATGTAAATATGGTAACTAAGCAAAGCATTGTGTAAAAATCACTGTCAGACATTCTGGAACTTTAATTTTAAACACAATACAATTGTTTTGTGCTTCTTTTTTGAATGGCAAACTTAACAAAAATAGGGCTGTTGTTGATAACAAATGAATTTAGTCCTGTTATTTTAGTCAAATAGTGCAAAGACTACTGTCTCTTACTGATGCATGATGATGCACAGGTGCTATAAAGGTTGAAAGTTGTTTATCTGAAAAGTCTCATTTTTGTTTTGCATGATCACATTATCTCTGAGCACATATGTGATCAACTTAGACTGCTTTAACCATTGAGTGCAATTACAGGTTTTTTTTTTCAGTATTGTTAAAGCATAAACCACCAGATTTTACATGTAATTTTTGGTTGTACTAGTAGCTGTAAGAAGCACAACTCTCCCTAGTATTACCAACTTACTCATCACATTTGGCTTTAAATCAAATATGATACAAGGCCTTAAATGTTCTTAAGGCAAGTTAAGTTTACTTAATTTCTGGTGGTTACTCTTTTAAGTGTTATTATTATAAGATCCTTTTAGATGTGCAATATTTTGCAATGTTTTTACTCCTGTTAATTTTTTAATGACCAAGGCCTGAACCAAGCAAGAAATTTGGGATCAAATTTTGGGATTTTTTGTTTTGGGGATGTTTTTTTTAGTTGGTTGTTGTTTTGTGGTGTGTTTTTTGGTTAAATTTTTAATGTTGTGACAAATACATAAGCTTTATAAAAAATTTGTTTTAATATTAATACATGTAAATTGTACTTGCTACATGTATCAGTGCAATTGTCAGTGCTCTTGTAATGATATGTACTTATTTGTATAATTTATTTGTATAAATATGTGCCATTCTAACATATTCCAATTTTTTCACTAATGTTCCTATTTTTCTAAATGTGAAAAAAAACAGTTTTGTGTATATGTCCTTTTTGGACACTGATATGATACAAAATGACTCTGTTTTATGTGTGAGAGATAATAGACTAGTCACTGTTGTAAAATGTTGCTTTCAATTTCAAAATAATAATAATTTTTGCTTTAGAGGAAGCAGAAAGGATGTTAATAACTATGCATATATTTGATATACCAGTATACAACATTATGCACAGTTAGATATTTTTAAGGTCACTTAGGTGACCGATTGCAATTGGTGTTCATCGATAGTTGTGATTTGTGCATCGTTGTAAACAAATTTACATTTTTAAATTCTTCTTGAAAACTACAAGGCCAATGGTTGCCATATTTGGTATGAAGCATCTATATGGTAAGAAGAATCAAAATTGTGAAATTTGTGGCTCTACTACCCATTAAGCGCCACCGTCGGGGCCAAATATGCACATAGAAATACAAATTTGAAAAAAACTTCTCAACTTCCACTCATGTGAGGAAAAAACTGAATGCATGGTTATGATATCCATGATGCCCTCTACAAAAATTGTGAAATTAACGGGCCCCTGGGTCAGTGGTACAGGCTCTATGGTGGGGCAGTATGACATCATTACTATTATGACGTGGACCTGTCTATTTCATTGCTGGCCACTCAGTCATGGTTCTTTGAAATCAACAAGATTTGTCTGGTACCATGCAATCTATGTATATTTCACTTCAAACTGGCATCATTTTTACCTTGTTTTGAGCAAGAATAAGATAGTTACATCTTACCAAAAGTCCAAGGTCTTGTTAAAATGGTTGTATCATTGTTTCCATCATTGCACATTCCAGATAACATTATTCTCTTGTATGAAAAAGTGTTTTCTCCACAACTGCTGTTTCTGCTGTACAGTTATATTGTGTGGAGGGTGTAATAATACGAGAAATTTGGCATTCCTGATAGCTCTGTCAAGTGGACAGGTCTATAGCATTGCAGGATTTGTAAAGACATTGGTTCAAAAGTGAAAGCATTATATCCCTGCTTCACTTAAATTAGAACTATGTAAAGGTCAAGATCTACAGTATCGATACATGTATCCTGGCATCCTACCATGCCTTAAATTGCTGACTTGTTTGCATTGAGTTCTCTTTTAAAACCTGGTTAGAAGTACTGCATATTTACACTACAGGTGAACAATTTAGATATATTGTTGAGCAATTTATGTGTTGGAAACCTGGGACAAAGAAAAGTATTGGCAGAGTTACATGTAGAACGTTTATGTTTTTGATGGAGGGGACTCTTGTTTCTACAGCAGCAATTAGCATGTGTACCTGTACACTGTATCTTAGTTACTAGATCTTGACCATTAGGCCATTATATAGGCCTACCAAAAGCTCATGTGAGATTCAAAGATGATTCTGTTGTATTTATGAACACGTACAGCAGCAAAATTCAGCTTCAATTCTGTATCTGTACTTTTGTTATTCCATAAACTCTGGCATTCCACATTGTCTCTAGCCACTTTCTGAGGCACAGCTCTCTCTATACTGGAGAGGGTTGTACATATTGGCCGGGGTTTTCGATGATGGACATTCCAACGGTTAATTATACACTAGTATTGAAGGATTGACAAATTCAGAAATTTTTTAAAAATGTTGTTACGATGTAATAAAATATTAGACCTTAAATTTGATGTAAAATGATATCTGAAATATTAGAACCACAGTGCATGTAACCATATTGAAAGGATTTGGTTTTTGTTTGACATAAAAATAATAAAATGTAACATTGGTTGCTTATGAACAAGGACAATAATCTGATCTTGTTAACTTTTTGAAAATGAAATTCTTAGAGTCTCAACACATGGCTTTGAAAAAAATTTAATGCACATTTAATTACTAGTGTGTTTTTTTTATATCTGGTTATTATGAATAATTTTATGTTTATTTAAATAAATTAATCCTTTATTGAATCTTGTTTGTTGTTTTGTTGTTTTTATCTGGTTATTATGAATAATTTTATTACAGCATATAATATTTGTCTTCAAAACAAATTACCCTAAATGAGCACGCTAATATGTTTCATTATTTTATAAGTGCACAATTTGATATGCATACAATTATTTAACTATAGTGTCATGCCCAAACTAATCAATTATTGGTAGATGATTCTCGGACGTCGTGTTTCAAAAGTTGCCAGTGAATTATACCAAACATGATAATGCAACAGTAGCATCGGAAGTTGAAAGGGGGGGGGGGGGCTGGCTGCTAGGCTTATCAAAAATCTTGACAAGCAAAAAAGTCTTTGTTAATGGATATGTACTTATAACTTTGCTTATTATTAAATGTTGACTTAACTCGCATCAGGAGCTATACCCGGTAAAAAGAGCATACCCGAAAATGCTAACTAAATCTTGAAACAATTTATCAGATGTAACGTTTCGTAAATATGCAACACGAGATTATTAAATAGATGATATTCATATATTAATCCGGAGAGAGGGGGGGGGGGTATTCTAAATTAAAGTCACGGGAGGGGGGGGGGTAGATCTTTGTATTCCATGGTCACCCTACGTTTTATTTCATTTTTCATTCAAATCTCGGTGAAGATTGATCTAAATGGCCGTTACATGAGCTACGATGAAATGCGATGCATGTAATAAAGACCTAACGGCTCGTTTAAGATTGTATGGGACACCTCTTTGTTGTGACTTGCTATTCATAAAAAAATACCAATTAATAAATACAAGTTTAATTTTATTAATAGTTTCTTTCCCTTATTTGTTACTTAACAGCGTAGCGCAGTGGATTAGAGGTTTAACTATGATCTGTAAGTCATGATTTCGAATCCCGTTGGGGATTTTAAAAGTTTTACCCAAGTTTTTTTTTTCAAAATTTCAATGCATATTTTTGAGTGAAACATATATTGTAAAATTTAAAAATTCTAAATCGCTGAAAGTATTCTAATTATGATCTACTTTAATTCCACATTAATATTGACAGATGTCCTATACCACCTTAATTTTCTAGCTGTTGGTAAGCACTGAGACAGTGAATCTACGGTGTCTCATCAACCCACTTGCCTGTTTTGCCGCAATGAATTATGGTCTTGTATCCTAAAATTGATGAGTTTAAAAATTTGGATGCATCTGTTATCTTGATTAATTACATGCATGTACTTTAGACTCCTAAATTTATTCGGAAGAGTATATTTCAATTTTCTGTCAAAGTTATGCAACTATTCTCCTACATAATTTACTTAAATATAGTCATATGTATTGCTTCTATTTTCTCTTATCTGCATAAGCAGCGCCCAACTTTGCTCGCCAACAGGAAAGACGTTACATTAAAATGAAACATGTTTTCCTATCATTAAATGATATGATATATTTGATAAAAAATATGTGTAAAATCTTTGAGGGTAAAAAGTGTGTGAAAGATTTGATCATTAATTTAATCGCCCTTGACGCTTTAAAGTCAAGTTCAATAACTGTGCATCCACTGGTTCACACGCTATTTGATACATTTGAAATATTTAATTGTATCTTTAATCTAAGATCCCTCATGGACTTAGGTTTCCACTTACTGTTGCCTGCATGGCGCATGTATGAGCATTTTTCTCTGTTTAAATAGGTAAAGGTTCCATCGTTTATCGAGATTGAGTTTATGATGTACATGTATTTTAACTTTTCACATTATCATTTCTTATATTTTGAAGAAAAAAAAAATTGTTATTTGTCTGTTTGAGGGTTGTTATATAGACCTGATATTAAACGACCTTGACCTTTATACTGATCGATGACCTGGGCTCATTAAAAGTGTCACTCAGAGTTGATGCCCCGATAAATCGCACTGATATTTTTTATTACAGTTTGTTCTCGTCAATGCCCACAAGATTTTAACATTTATGCCTCTAGTTCCTCTAGTTGTGTAATTTCTCATTGTCACTATCCATCACCAACAAATTTATACGTCCGTATGCTGATTTTTAACAAAATGTTTCACAGCCATTGCGTTGCGCTTTACAGCAGAGAAAGAAACGTTCTGCATGCATGATGTCTATGTTCCAAGCTTTTATCGTCGGTATCGGTCTTTGGTTGCATCTGTCCCCTGTACTGTGTTTTCCTTGGAATACCCGTAAGTAGTTTATTTGATTGACACGCCATTAGAAAGAAATGAACAGTTCATGATTTTTTGCGTTGTTTTATGTTGAATAAATTGAATTTTTAATTTGCAATTACCGATTAAAAATGGATTAAAAATGGACTTGCATGTACGTTTATATTGTACAAGGACGACACTCAGTAGTTATTTGAAATATAACTTTGTTCTGCATTCTACTTGATGTCTAATGAGTGTCTTATGGTAGTGATAAAGTTAAAAATTCCAGACGCCAAGAAGTTTCGATGTCCAGTGCCGTCCAAGGCTGAAGTCGACACCTGTCTGAAGACCGATCGCTGCTGCTCCCCCGAGCCAGTGTTTGAGGACACGTGTTTCAGGGGGTGCAAGGAAAACTGTGAGAGTAAGTACCGGGTTTCTTGTCATTATAGTCAGACGGTTCACAGGAGGTACTTAATATGATTCTGATTTGAAGACTCTATAGAGTGGTTTATCCGAATAGCACGTGACTGCATATAATTATGTAGAACAGTAAATCATGGCTATAGCAAACACACTACAAAGGAATTTACAATAACAGCGAAGTCAGTTTCACGTTCCTAGTACAGAAAATGTAGTACTTTAAATAATTACTTTACGGATATAACGAATAACGTTTAAACCGAATGAATCAAAATATTGGTTCTGGGGCTTCGCTATAACCGTGCTTTACTGTACATGTTTGTGACAATTCATGATACGTAAGGGAAGGGTACATGACGGGAAACTGTTTATCAACTCTTTTAAATAGGCGAACACCTATTTCATTTTAATTAACATCGTTTCTTTCCTTTCATTTCACTCTAGTTTGATTATCTACAGTATATTTGCTCGGAATTCTTTACCTATAGGTGAATACAGTTTCTACGGCTGTTCCAACACCTGCCCGCCTCCACCCAAAGAAAACCTTAAAGACTGCGTCAACTACGACCCCCTGTGTTCCATCCATTTTATGTCAATTGACGTGGAAGGTCGAAGCTGTTTTTATGGCTGTGTGATGCTCTGTATCTAAAACGCAATAAAGTTAAAGTATTGATATGTTTATGTCATGGTTTTTGTTTTTAATTTTTCAGTATTTGTTTCAATGTCTTTTCAATATCAGTTGTGACGAAGAATTTGAATTACAGTCAGGAGCAAGTTATTTTTTTCAAAGAGACAGGTCCTTGAAATTACGAAAGTTAATTTTTTTAGTTGTTGAAAATCTTGTTTAAAACTGAATGTTGGGTTAAACGAGGATGTTGAAAGATTGTTTAGTATATATATGCATTTATGGATCTCTGAATCATTCATGCAAGTATGAATCACCGTGCATAGAAAGCATGTTGTTGTTTTTGTTCATGTAGACTTAAGCATTTTCGCTGGCCAAGGGTTTGCAATGTACAATCCTCCGTAAATCCTTGGCTAGCGAAGATGAAATACATAGAAGAACCTTCGGAAGACTATTCGATAAACATTTACAACGCCTGTCATACTGTATCCAGTGTGATCATTTACTCTTTTTTAAATGATGATGTGGTTATATTATGTAATACTATTTTATGCATATACGTTCATGCATAATGGTATATCTAGGATAGTTCTAACGTTTTAAAATATGTTCATCTATACAATGGTTGAACAGACAAATCGGACAGCAAATTATTGGAAAAATAACGCATGTTGAAAGTGGCTGAATTACATGTTCACATGTACTATGGCTTTTAACATAGAACAAAGGCGCACTGGGAGAAAGAGGGTGAAGACTATAGATGGTAAGTACAGGTTGTTGCAAGCGGTTGTCGTTTGTTGAACGACCCCCTTCTAGCGTCCGCCGGGGCACGGCTGGGGAGGATATATAAGTACGTAAGTTTAACAGATTACTCATATTTCTAAAACGTTTTCTAATTATCAATTTGGAATTATATAATTAATAGAAATGTCAAAACGTTTATTCCCAGCTGCTAAACTTATAACATGCACAATTGGGAATATATTGAAACATGTGTCCAGCCCGACTATATTAAGTCGGTTGAACCATTCGCCCTGAAGCTGCCGTAAGTTTGATAGCCGCATGTCAATAATAGCTGTTGCAAATACAGTAAATTATGATTATAATAATCTCGACCAGTGCTATAAATACTTGTAGATCTGATGATGGTCAAACTTTGAAATTCACTTATAAAAACGTATTGTTAGTCACAACCTTGTGAGAAAAGGTTCAGAATATTTTGATTGAAAGCATGGTAACTCCGCAGAGTGTTTCCTTTGGTACCATGATGGGTTTGATTATTGCAGTTTGTATTGGAGTCGGTTCAACATTTTCTTTAAAACCGGGTAAGCAAAATTATTATTTGAAACTGATAATGTTGTTTTTAAATTTTCTATTATTATTTTTTTGCGCAACAAAAGTTTTAAAACAATTTTTTTTTTAATAATTAATTCTTATTTAGATTTTTAATCAATGAAATTATCCATATTCAATCAAGATTAACACAATAAAAAATAACTATAAGCTACATATCCATGTTATATATAATGTTTGAGTGTTTTAGCGTAAGATTTCTAAAATAAAACATTTGTTTCAGACCTCAATAGATGCAGGTTTAATGATCCTCCGGACCTTACCTCTTGCATCATAAGGGATCCGTGCTGTTTCGTTACTCCGGTGTTTGAGTTCGGTTGTTTCACCGGTTGTCGTGTTGCATGTCACAGTAAGATTTACTATATTTTCGTGTTTATCTTTCGATGTTTATATGAGAAATTATATAAATGGATATTATCTCGTTTATTTTTGTAATATCTATAGTTCAATTTCTATAAATCGGACCAACATCGTCATAAATGACTGTGTCGTTATCATCTATTGGTTCATGTAACATGTATATATTGGTTGAGAACGATGTATAGTGATCTTGACCTATGGTTTGCGACCTCTGCTTGACATTATGAACACTTCCGGTTTGGTTGCGTTGGTTGTCGATGAAAATCACAATATATTTTAGCATTGACAAAATTATGTTAAAATAACTTTTATACGGATTGCCAGATATCTAAACGAATATCGAGGACGAAATCAACAGTAAATTTAATTTAAAGTGAGTACAACCGTTCGTAACAACAATTGAGACACCAATATTCCAACGGCACTAATATTGGGTTTTTTCCTCAATGGTCGTTCGGCAAATTTTAAGTGATGTGTTTTTCTTTTGAAAATGTTCCTAAAGACTTATGCCAATCGCAAAAAGTTGCCATCTTTATGTAGCACCTGATTGAAAACACCAATTTATTAAGCTTGGTCACGGGTTATGTTCATTTAATCAGTAATACTGTTTATACATGTATTTCAATTCATTTCTACGAAATGCTGAAAAATTCATACCATTTTATTTCATACTTGTCCAATTATTCTATTTATCATGAAAAACACTTTGAAGTTTTGTAAAGTTTGTAAATCCAGTTCTTACTAATTTTGTGATTTATTACCATGGTTGAATGAATAGTTGGAAATCATATTTACTACAATATCAATAAAGTTGTGCATATTTGAAATAGTGTTTTTCACGATTGTTAATTTTTGAATACCTTTAAAAATAATATTTTCAAATCTTCAAATCTCATAAAGTGAACCTACTTGATATGCATGCAAATTTCGTTTCTTAGAAAGGGAGCTTGACCAAAAAACAAAGAAGATACGTAGAATGATCCCTCTAATCACGTGCCGTTGTTTGTTTGTTTGTAGATAGCCTAGACTGTGAGAGGGCGTGTCCGGTTTTGACAGAATACGATGTCCAGAACTGTGTCAACACGGACAACCATTGCTTTGTGGAGAAACTATGGGAGGAGATAGGCGGGAGAAAGTGCTTCAAGGGCTGTGTGAAAGCCTGTACTTAATTATGCAAACCCCGCTTGCGCCCCAACAATACGTCATTTGAATTTATTGGACCGTATAGTACAAAATCGATTCGTGGTGTAATCGCAGATAAAGACGCCGAAAAATGTAAATATATATGAATAAACAGGCATGAATATTGTTAACTATGCAACTTTGGACTTGATTTTTGTACCGGGAAATCGGAATTAAGAGATTTGCCTAGACGGCTTTCGTAGATTTGAGCATTTTCCACATTTTGCATGTAACTGTATTGCTATGAAGGGTTGATAAAAAAATTTAAGCAATTAGTTGTTTTTTCAATGCTGAAGCGGTTGTTGTCCGCTATATCTTAAAGGTAGCGAATCCACAATCAACAAGAAATAAGTTAAGTATATATCAATTTTACTGAATAGAATCAAACTTTATTAATATACATGTATATATATATATCCATAACATGAAGGATCATGAATCCATTTGAACGCAGTCACTCTTTAGTCCGACATATTTCAATTCACCTTAATCGGTTAGTTATTTGCGTCAAAAGATTAGGGTAGATTTTGTAATTGTTCAAACACAAGGTTAAAAATATCTATGTTGTAATGTATATACAATGCACGTGTTCATTTGTTTTCAGTTTCGGAACGATGGTAAAAACAGAGGATTAAAACGATGCTGATACTAATTAAGTCTATTGATTAATTTATTGACCAAAGATATACTCTTACTAGAATACACATAGTGCGCATCAATGGTGGTAATAATTTGAAAGAAGGGGTATTCAAAAGACGTAATAAATAGAACCGGTTCTATTATAACCCATGAAAGTTCGAAAGCTTTTTCCAAGGGGTCCTTTTATTGTTTTAAAAGTATATAAAAAATAGCTTTATTAGTTTATTATTAGTTATTACATCACTAAGATATCTGTCTGGAACAAATTTGTTGGCACATATACCTTACACAGCAGTATAACAATAACAAACACATGTACTTAGTGTACATACAATACCATTTATAATATGCATTAAATAAACTATAAACTGTCTAGTAACAGCTGACCCCCGTAAATCAGGGCATTGTTACAAGTACATGTTTATCATTCATCACTATCTCATGACACACATGTACGTGGCTGAAAATTATCGTCATTAATTAATACAATTTAATGTTACCAGCTGTCGACTTATCGGTATACTGGTCTAACTAGCAATAATATCTTGAAGGCATACACTAATCTGGTATAGATGACCGATTTCTGGTACAGGAGACTTTAATGTACGAGCTGGAACTCATAATTGATCTCTGCAGAGTTTTTAAACAATTTTTAGTCAACAAGTTATGAATCAGCTAGATTTACCTTAAATTAAAATTTACCATTTGATCATTACTTTCATAACCATAAGCTGTCATTTGTAAAGAAAAAATCCAAATATTCTGGATTTAAAATTTGAATGTTTTTTTTTAAATATTAATATAGACTTGTTCTTCGCAAAGGGATTAATCAGTTTAAATGCGAGTTGAGCTGCAATTTCCATGTCGGAAGTTTTTATTGAGAAATTTTTAATTTACTACTAAAAAGACCAAACGAATACAGTGGTATTCAGGTGTATAAACATTTGTTAGTCATGTATTTGTATGGAAAAATTAATTATTTAGAGGCCCTGATTGAAACAAAGTAATGTTGTTGACTTGTACAATAATTAGTTTGCTACGTGTACATATGTATTATATTCCCTTTGGTAGAGAAATCTTTTCCTGGATGAAAAATACTTGCAGAATCGTCTTAATAACAGTTAGGTTTTTGCAGCAAAATAAAATTCTAAAAAATACAGTTTTACATTGTTTTGAATACTTCAATTTTTCAGTATGAATTTATTTCAGTTTTAAAGTATTATAATTTGTTTAAGTGATGTGACTTTTCTACAACGATAGAAATTACTTTATAATGACTTTTTTCTCAATATGAATTATTTTGAAAAATATAAATGATAGAAATGATTGTGCAGAAGTCGGACATAAACTTTTTAAAATTGTTTTACAAATCAAAATAATGCCTGTCCATAAGGAAGCTATATTAATTAAAGGGTCAATTTTATATCCTGCTTTCCGGAAATGGTTAGGAAACGCTTTAGAATTTAGACTTCCATCGTTTAGTGTTTCCGGAAAATATGTGATGTCATATCCATGTTTATATATTTTGTTGTGACATACTGATAATCATAATATGAGAATTATCATTTGGGTAAAGTATGTATTCCATTTCATTACATCTTTATTTTCTAAATTTTAAAAAAGAATTTGCTGGTTGACAAAATTATGTCAACTGATATTGACATACGTTTTTAAAGGCGAATTTTTGGAATTTAAAAACGAAAGTAGGATAACGTTAACGTTATATGTACTTAATCAGTTAATTGCTTAATCCACAGATCCATAATCAGAAAAAACAAGCATATATTGATAAGAATTTTGCAGACCTGACTTTTCAATATGTGTCTAGTTTCATTAGTCGTAAAAATTATGGTTAAAATTACATGCGTAGAAAAATATATTCGATGTATACTCCTATATACCTGTAGATGTCAGGAGGTCAAGCATACGTGTATTTGTTTTTATGCCAAGTATTTGCGTCTTAAAAGCAATAATCAATGCAGGTATGACATTATTCAGTTGTTGCCTCTCATATCACATTATAAAGACACTGAAACGATCGGCTTGTATGTGTGTTTGTGAGAACTTCTGTTGCCATACTGATAAGCAGTTTAACAGGAAATTAGACTGTTGGGAAAAAAGGATAAAAACTGCTTTCGTTATTATACCATGAATTTGATTATACATGTACTATTTGATGAAACATCAGTTGATTTTAAATGAAAATCATCACTTGATTTTAAATGTTTTAATTAAGGTCCATATGTACAGTCCTTCTTAACATATTACCACATAAAATTAAACAACATTTAAACAAAAAAAATTATCATATCAATATATGTTTATTCTAGAAGGGGTATATATCTTGATAAGCTACTGATCTATTGATATAGATCATTAGGTTATTTAAGCTCAATTCACAAATTTATATTGATTATTTTTAAGTTCTAATTGCAAAAGTAACAGCTTCTAAAAAATAGCAATATTATTAAAAGCTATCAGAGTTCTGTCTCTTAAAAAAACTTTAAATGAAATATTTTTACCTAACAGTGTGTTATACATTTGATACCTAATGTATTATATCATATTTAATTCACTGAATGAATCATTATTTATTTTATGAAAAAAAAACCTTTTATGAAAATTCAATTTATTTACTAGACATGTGCATGGTTTGAGAATGTACATGTATATGTATAATGAGATAATTTTCTTTTCATTTGTTTTACAGGAAAATTGTGAATGTGATGAACTCATGACAGAAAGTTATAGGTAATATTAGAGCTGGAAATGTCTTCCCTGACGGAGCAGAGTTGTCTGACTTCTAGCGATTTTGTGTATGTCAGCAGAGATTCATCATTTCAGTCGACCAACGAAGATTGTTCAGCACCCAAAAATTTCAGAAATTCTCTCCAGGAAAATGGAAATCCTGACTCTGCATTATCCAACAAAGAGCCTACTGGTAGTGTTGTTTTAGATCCCAGGGTACTTCTTGAGGATGGACTTAAAGACAGCATTGGATTTGGTCCACCTAATGAAGAAGAAAGAACTGATCAGGTATTCAATAATTTCAATGGCAGTGGTCAGGAAAGCTTTGCAGTCATTGACCAGAGTCAAACATCACCAGAAAATTCTCCCAGGTCTCCAGTCGTGAATCCACTGTTCTCCAAAGTAATTGGAAACATAGGTAGTAGATTAGTTAATTCATCCGACTCTGTCTCTGTAGGTACATTAACTCGAGAGAACCAGGGTCAACAGCCAACAGGGCAGATTATTGAGTCGAGAGAAAGCGACATATTTAGAATGAGCACAACAGAGTCGAGTGATAGTATCATAGTACTAGAGGATGGAGATTTCCAAAGCTATGACCAGGTCTCTACAAGATCAGAAACATCAAATCACAATTTGGCAAATGCTTCCCAAGGAGAGTCCAGCAATGACAGAGATTTCTCCTTGGTTTCAAATGATAGAAATGTGATTTCCAATACATTTCAAGCAGATGGAGAAATGGAGAAAGAGCAATCTCTTCGACTTGAAAGTTTTAATGGATTTGAATCACTGCTAAATACTAGAGATGAACAAAATCCTGAAGAACCAGAAAATGAATGGAATCAAAATTCACTGGAAAGACCCTCCAATTCTCCAGGTCACCAGATGAAACAGCATGTACCAAATTTATTTAGCAGAGATAATGCTGGAAGCAAGTCTATTGATTTTAATCTGCCCAATAATAAGCTATCACTTCGGAAGCCTGATGACTTGAAGAGTTTTGAAGTACCGAGAAACTCCCTAGAATGGTGGCCAGAAGAAATGAAAAAAGCAAAGTCTGAGCCAGATTCCTTCAGCTCCTACCAAATGTTGCCTGAAAATGTTGGTGCCTCTTTAGAAACAGTCTGCAGTGAATCCATTGATACTTCAGTAAAGGACATTATTCCAGAAAACAATTTAAAGTCAGGGGAATCAACAGAAAAAGTTTTTCAAGAAGACATCAGACCGATGCCATGCCAGTCCTCATCAGCTAAAGTTGAAACATCATTGTCTCTGCAGTCTTTCCCAGTGTCAAGAACCTCTGAAGAAAAGGAAAGTCCTCACAATAACAGAAAAGGTACCAGTTTAAATGTAGAGCAAACAAAATTGATGAGTTCTCTTGGCCTTAGTCATGATCAAGAAGAGTGTAAGAAAACATCATTGGATGCAGAGCAAACAGAACCATTGAGTTCTCTCTTCCTCGACCATCAAGAAGAGATTAAAGAGGAGATTAAGAAAACACCATTAGACAACCAAAAGGGGATGCTAGAGAATGCACCACTAGTTACAAGTTACGGATGTGTAGAGCATTCGGAACTACCACCAGTGAACCATCAGAACACGGAGAAGGATTCTGATTTATTTGGAGCTGGAGATGACAGAAGTAAAGAACAAGTCACAGATCAATGGAGTTTCCTGGTCCAAGAGGAAGAGGCCCAGTATTGCAGAACACAATCAGCTATTGAACAGACTCTGAAGAAATTTGTCCATGAAAATGGTTCTATTGGTCGAGAGGATATAGAAAATGTTTCAAAGTTACTTACTGATGTTTTGATGAGTAAAAACATTATGAGGAAAGAAATTAAGAAAAATCAGAAAATGGGCACAGATGAATGTTTCATTGAAAGCATTGATAGCCCAGAAAGTGAGACCTATGTTATCAAACCAATTAAATTTGATGGACAGATTGAAGCCACAGGTGGAGAAAATGGAGATTTCCAACAACTACAGAGTAGCCCAACACTGTCGTCAACTCCTCAGCAGTATATGCATATGGAAAAAGTGGACTTGGAAGGCCACTCATTGGAGGTAGATTGTACAGACACAACACAGAAGAAAAAGGCTGAAGAATTGGAGGGGATGACATCAGGATCAGAACACTCTCATACCATTCCAGTCTCGAGTATAAAGCTTAGACTATTATCCATGTTGGATGGAAAAACTGTTCTTGAAGAAAAGTACAATGTTACATTGGTAGAAAAATTTGAAGACCAGGCAGTAGATATAAAAGGCTCAAATGAAAGTATACAGTTGGCTATCAAATCGATTCAAAACAACGAATGGCTTGGGGGTTTTTCCATGAGGACTACAAAATTGCATCCTTTAATACTTGATCTTTTATGCCATGATGCAGTAGTGCAGTATCTGGATCAGGAAATACTTAGTGGACTTGGTGTTAGGTTTTGTTGGTTGCCAAATGTTGAGAATAACTACCTGATTGTGTATTCTGACACTGAGCAAAATGTAACTAAGGTGCTGACAACCATATTAAAAACTGTGGAACTAAAGTGCATTCCTAAACCCAAAGACTTGACAAAGTTAACACAGAAAATGAGTGATTTAACACAGAAGTACCATGGAAGAATTGTCTGGTCCGTAATGCAGGATTCTGTGTACATAGCATGCTGCAGTAATTTGAACCAGGATGTGAACAGCTGTTTGCAGTCATTTGAAGTCAAGGCTAAACCAGAAGAAACAGAAAAGTTTGTGGAAATTCATGAAGATGTGTTTTCCTTCCTGAAAAAGAGGAAGATGTTTGAAATTGAAAAAATTGGACAGAGACATTGTGTGGGCATTGAAAAAGGCCCTGGATCTACTCCTGGATTTGTTATCATAGGAACACAAGAAAATATCCAAGCTGCTGTAGGTCCCATCTTGGATTTGAGGGACCAAGTTTCAACCACAAAAATTGCCATTAAGTCACCTGGAGCAGCAGAACTTTTTAGAATGAATGACTATGCTTTAGTGAGGTATTTGGAACGGCATCATTGTTGTGACATTCAGACGGAAGATTCTGAAATATCGTTTGTTCAGAATGGAGGAAACCAAGCCACGGCAGCTCCTAAAGGAAGGCAGGATGATTTGGAATTTTATGCTTACAGAATTAAAGATCAAATAGATGTTCATATATTTCGTGGTGACACCTCTGAGGCAGAAGTTGACATGTTGATTGAACCAGCAGATCGTTTGGAGAAAACTCCCTATGGTAAAGAAGTACCTTACATTACATGTCTACTCCAAAATATTTCAACTTATTATATCATCTGATAAGATCTATGCAAACATTTTTGAAACACCTAGTTGATAAGATAGCAAAATATCAGCACTAAAATTTACCTTATCTTAATAAGATATCTACCAATGAAGGTAGGGTTACAATTTTTTTTAAATTGATTCTTCTCTTAAAATAATTTTGATTAGTTTTATTTGAACATATGCAACACAAAATGTAATTATTTCACTGCTTCATGATGGATTGAATAAGCTGAATTTAAATGAGAAAAAAGTTCCTTTTATAGAGCAGAACATCTCAAAGTAATGTTTACTCATCCAGTTGTTCACAGCTCACAAGTGTTCCTTCCTTTCTATTTTAGGACAAAGCAGATTTTTGTATGTAGAAAAACTTGAGAGAAAAGCAGCCAGGGTTGTTGTTCCTAAATGGAACACAGGGTCAGGAAAAGTGAAGCACGAACTGGTCGACATGTTGGTGGATCTATTTGAAGACCTACAGAAATATGGCCATAAATCTGTGGCCTTACCTATGAGAAGCTTCAAAGACTGGCCACATGGGAGGCTGACGAAAGCCATCATCATGGGACTTCAAACTCACATAGAAAAGTACAGAAAGGCCTGTTGTCTGAAGGTACATGTCTAAAATGTTAAATACAATTATCATTTTGTTACTGGCCATCTTACTCCTTCTTTATGCAAAATGCATAGTACAATTACCAGTACATGTACATGTAAAATGCAGTATCAAGCCTCAGGGTAAATTTTTGATACAGCTTGATACATTCTAATGTAAACTTTTTTCACATTAACTTTATTTTAGTTGACTGTGATAAAATGGTTTTCTGCAACAAATTTTTCTTGATATCATTATTGTTTTTAAATCTTAGATATTATCATTATTATTGAAATATGTATAGAGTGGTTTGCAGCAAAAAAATTTCTGTGACTAATGGTATGAGAAAATTTACTGGATTTCAATTTATGTGTATGGATATTTGTTGACAGCGTGTGACCTTGTGTGACCCTGAGACAGAAATCTGTGCCCAGATCTGCCAAGTGTGTGTGGATGCCATGGGGGACACAATCCGAAAGGTGTTCACCCAGCCCCGGGGGAAGAGAAGAAAGGGACTGACCATTAAGCTGGTCAAGGGAGAGATAGCCAATCAGAAGGTGAGCATTGCTGGCACAATGCCAACCCTTTTTTTTCTATTTTAAATTACCATATTATTATACTTCAAACAGTATTTTATTATTCCATTCCACAATATTATTCTATTTCAAAATAACATCACATTTTTTGATGTATATTTCTTTTGAAGTTAATTTGTAATGCCAGCTAAAAATGAAATTATGCAAAGTTTGCATTATCAAACATTCATACACATACAAGTATTTAAAATTATACATATCTGTTACCAGAGAGAAGCTATTGTAAATACAACATCCTTGCACTTGGATTTGGACTCTGGCAAGGTCTCAAGATCCATTCTTAGAAAGGCAGGCCCATGCATTCAGGATCAGCTCCGCAACTATCATCCAAAGGGCATAACTCAGGGAGAGGTGGCGGTCACTAGAGGATTCAGATTGGACTGTCGGTTTGTGTATCACGGAGCGCTGGACTACTGGCCCAGTACACATGAACCAGAGGTCAAGAAGGCCCATTGTCTGGAGGTACTTCAAGACTTACATGCCAATAAAATCTTTGATTGAATCTTATAGGGTTGTCAATCATTCAATTATTAAGGACTCATTCTTTTTGCTGTTTTAGAATAAGATATATAAATCTAAAGGTTAACTTGTGACCAGTTGAAGTTTCTATATATACTCATCATATATTGTAGATGCTGGAAAAATTTGTTAAAGAGTGTCTAAATCAAGCACTTCAGAAAGACCTGAAAAGCATAGCATTTCCAGCCCTGGGCTGTGGAACCTTAAACATGCCCCCTGTCAGAGTGGCCCAGAAGATGTTCCAGGTCTTCCGACAGTTTGAGCAGGATCACCCCAACTCCTCGCTGACAGAGATTGACATTGTGATCATTCCTACTGATATGCAGATCTTCAAGGTAGTGCATGTACATTTAACCAGTTTCTGCACACTTTATAGACATGTCAACGAGTTAATTTCAAACAATTTTCAGGTGTTTGATCATTGCATGCTAACTTTCAACACCTTTTTACTGCCATCAGTTATCATTATCCCCCACAAATTTATACCACCTATTTGACCAGCAGAACACCACATGTATATATAGACATGCAATCATTCATATCAGGTCATTTTTATTTTCATCAGCATAAATTAACTAAAGTAATCTCCCTTGGGTAACAAATTGTCTTGGCAACACTGAGAAATTGTTTCATGAAGGTTATTTTTCTATAAATTGTTCACATTACTGGCTCTTTATGCAAATGAAAGAACATATTATATATACTGAAGTTTTAAGTCTTCAAAATATATAACTTGATGTATAAATTGAAAGTCATATATATGTACAATATATTCTGTATAATTAACAAGAACACTTCTCGCTACTTTAATTTCATATCATAGGAACTCAGAGTGAATAACATATACTGTTGAAGCAGAAATATTTGTTGAGGATTAAATTTCGTTATTTTCGTAGTCAGTATAAATCAACGAAATTGAATACATGATGAATTTTGAACCAAAGTATTAATGAATACAAAGTGATGACGAAGTTAAATGCCAACAGAATTTTATTTGATTAAAAAACAACAAAATTTTGAGCTTCTACAGTAATCTTTGGGCATACACTGTATTTGAAAACTTGTACTCTCTTTGTTTAGGAGTTTGACAAAGAACTGAGGAGGTATAAGAAAGACAAGATTAGACCAGTCAGTAGAGAACCGACATTGTATAGACAGAACAGTCTCCCAGCTCAAAGTGTCTCAGGTAAAAGGCAAGGAAGGTTTAAAGGTTTAACTCATTGACTAACACCATGGCCCAAAATAGGTACTTAAGGTTAAATGACTTAGTTTTAGCTCACTTGATAGAAGGCTCAAATCAGCCTTCCCAAGCAAAACTCATGATCATCTGGTGATAAATGCACTCTGTGGGATAATTGATCAAATATTAATTGACATTCTCAACTTTGGGATCCAAGGGTTTATGACATTTTCATCTCTTCATCGGAAATAACTTATGTAGGAATTGTTTTTATTGGACAACCAGAAAAGGAGATAACTCTACTAATGAATTGCAAGATGGTGTTGCAAATTTGGCTTGCATAAAGGTGTTTGAGGAGCTGATTGCTAAGTCTAAAAAAGTATAGAACCACATGGACTGTTACAGTCAATGGATCAAATGTTGAAAAGGAGAGAGAGAGAGAGAGTGTGTGTGTGTGTGTTTTTACAAGTTAACAGAGATATTAGTTTGCAACTACATCTAAGAATACAATATTTTACAGACTTTAATCTGCCTGGAAGAACAGAGTTTACCTGTGAGGTGAATGGAATAACGTTGACGGCTGCTCTCGGTGATGTCACCAAACAGCACGGATATGACGGGCTTGTGCGACTGTTTACCAGTGATAATCCATTTTCCACTGGTATGAATAAGGATATGTTTTCTCTAGATATTTTGCATTGAGAATTAGCATGAACACTTTTGTTAAATGCAATTTTATGTTCCAAGCCATCAGCAAAATCTACATATATCTTTTAATTAATATGTCAATACATTTTCGTTGGTTAATCAACAGGTTGTTTATGTGACTCAAAATTGAATGCTTTAAAATGATTGAAAAGTAAATGCAGATATAAAAAAATATTTTTAATTTGGACATTATGATTATATTTTCTGATGGAACAAGATTCTTGGTTTTTTTTCTCCCCAGATGCCAGTAATGATCCACTTCTTAGAAGTATGGCAACAGGGACTACAAAAGCAAGCGGTAAAACGATTAGTCAAGCAATTAATCTACTACCGCAGTATTTGGATGGAAATTTCTTATGTTTACTTAAAGAAATACAGTTCTTACTTAGCTATTTGAAATAAAATGTAGAATTTCACAAGATTTTGATTCAGTTAAGCAGATTTCAGTATGCATCTCATAACACTGCTAATCACTGAAAGTAAGTTCCTCCTCATTGTAGCAGACCCAAGGACCTTATCGTACAGTAAGAACTTTGTGACCCCTGCCGCTGACCTCCCACAGAAGAAGATTGTACATGTCCATGCCCGTCAGGGGGGCCTCACCCAGGCTGTCCTCACCGCTCTCAACACAGCGGAAGGGGAGGGGGACCTCAAGTCACTGGTCATCCCAGCCAGACCAACCGGTACTGTAGTCTGTATATCTATACTTGTTATTACCTGTATACATTGCCAAAGAATAAACAAATTGGATACTCTTGCAAATATTGAGATGAGATTTGCATAAAGTTTAAATGAGGGACAATCGCATCACATAGATTACTCTACATGTTAAGTAGATGGAGTTATGACCCTTGGACTTTGAAAATGCTTAGTTTTTAAGCCTCCTTTCGATTGTATTTACATGTATTTAGTTCAGTTCTGTCTTTTATTTCTTAATCGTATTGTCATATTATATTAGATATTTGAAAATATTGAATTTTGTGGATAAAAAAGATGATAATGTATGAACAAAAGAAAAATGTCAGATGTGGCTTTATTGGGGCACTGTACTTTGATAATATCATAATCCAAAATAATCCAAAAGAATTCATAATTAAAGAGCATGGGAAACATGACAGATTTTCCAGGAAAACAAAATAAACACCATGTCACAATAGTGATCATCATAAAATTCTCAAACAATACAATTGTCCATATAATGCTCCTAGGCAACATTATAGAAGCCCCAGTCACAATTTCTAAAGATAACAGAAACATTTCAGTTGTAGATGTTTCGGCTAAAATCACATTTTCATTGACATAGACTAGTATGAAAAATCCAGTAAAACAATATTATAAAAGTCTGATGCGATGATAATTTTACTGATGTGGCAGTGACTGAAAAACAAATCATTAATTTTGTTTGGCCTTAATAGTTTATTCCAATGATGTTGTGTTGTTATAGACCCACTGTGTGAGGACCACCGGGCTTTTGTGTCCTCAGTCTACCAAGCCGTGGCCAGACACAGGCACCAGACATTCTGTACCGGCCGCGTAAAGAAGGTCAAAATCTGTGTCACAGAACAAAAGGTCTTCAATAGAGTCCTGGAGGAGCTACAGTCTCAGAGTGCACAAGGTAAAAAGAAGTCAGCAATGTTCTTGAGAAGCTGCACTCTAAGAGTTCATATTTTGTGAAAATGAAAAAAAAAAGATTAAAAAAAATAAAAAATTTCTCCCCCTCAAAAATCAGCAAAGTAATCATTTCTTATAAATCCTAATTCTGTAACATTCTAAAATTCAGAAAAGGCATTAAAATATGGTAACATTACAGGTGAAACAACCTTGCAGAGTTTAGGATTGGATGCTGACCAGCGATTAATGACCTTGAGATTGACAATTTCAACTGACGATCTGGATCATGTGACTGCTATCATCAGAAACATGGAGACTTCTCCTGAGAAGTTCGTAGATTACACAATGGAAGCAGAGAGAGAAATATCCGATGTACCTCAAGATGTATACGAGGCATTTCTCTACTTCTACCAGAGAGATTTGCAAACGGAATTTAATTCAGTGAATATAACTTATGATGGAAGGAGATCAAAGATAGTTTTGGTTGGGTCCTGTGAAACGCTTGAACAGACGCAGGCATTGCTAAGACAGAAGCTGCAGGAGTTGACAGAGAGGATGCATGTAGACACCATTCCTTTACCGAACCTGGAAAACCCAGTGTTACAGTCCATTGTCAGCAATGTTCAGCCACAGTGTACAGATGTCCTTCTATTTATCCCAACAACTGCTGAGCAGTGTAATGGCATTCATCTTATTGCTATGTCTTCACAGGATGCTTCCCGAGTAAAGGATTTGATTTTGAAGAAGATATCGCCAGAATTTAAGACCTCTCCTCAAGAGAATATGACTTCAAGTCTTGCACAAAGGCAGGCACCAACCCCAGTAGACTTTAGAAACGATGTGTCCACTTTTATTACAGACCAGGATATACAAGTTTTTGTTTATGAAGAGAACATTCTACAGCTCCCTGTAGCATGTATAGTTAATGCTGCAAATGAATATCTGAAGCATGGATCAGGGGTAGCATTTGCCCTACTGGAGGCAGCAGGAGAATCTTTTGATGAAGCATGCAAGGCACACATCAGGAGAAATGGTCTCGTAAAGACAGGGTCGTGTGCAGCCACAGAGGCTGGTGATTTACCGTACGCTTACGTCATTCATGCTGTAGGGCCCATATGGAACTCCGCTAAGGCTGAGGACTGTAAAACTCTTCTCCGCTCTGCTGTGGAGTCCAGCATACTAAAAGCCGCGGAACTAGGAATGAACTCTGTGGGACTCCCAGCAATAAGTTCTGGTACAAGTTTGTTTTATTTGTATTTAGTAAATAATTAATCAGTCATTAGAATTTTTCTCTGAATTAAAGTATAGCCTGTAGTTGTGCAGTATATACCAGTATACTACATGGACATGGTACACTTAATTTAAACATATTACGTAAACGCTAGATAAATACAAATTTAGAGGGCTGTAATATTCCAGGCATTTTCAAATCCACATTACAGGTGGAAATTATTCTGAACATTGTGTTTGAAATTTCTTTATTTGTTTTGTCTAGTTTTAAAAATGTTTTATGTGAAATATATAGAAACATGACCTTACAATCAGTTTCCTTGAGGACAAAAAGTTAGAGATGGCTGTCTAATATCTCTTAATCATATTCAACATAATTCATATATCTAATCTGTTCTGTGGATGGAATCTCATCTCTTTGAGTTGTTTGTTATAGGTATCTTTGGAATGCCAGTAGATGTCTGTGCCACTCAGTATGCCCATGCTGTGATATCAGCCAGTGCCAAAATGAAAGGATCTTCTTTACGGGAAATCCATTTTATTGACATGTCTCATGAAGTTGTGGTTGTTATGAAGCAAATATTCTCTAGCATTTTCAATGCATCAACAAGCTCAATTCCAGAGGTATCCCTCTCTGTTGGTTCATCGTCACTGAGACCTGATATGAATCCAATGGGAGTCTCCAGACTTGGATTCCAGAAATCCAGCATGACCCAGAGAAGGAATACAGATCATCAGCTATATCAGCTGACCAATGACTTTTCAGTGTGTGTGTACTCGGGAAATATCGTCCGGTCAGCAACTAATGCAATAGTCTGTATGGAAGATAAAGACATCAGACATAGAGATCCCTGCTCTAAAGTAATCGCCGACTTTGCTGGAAAGGAATATGAGACCAATATAGCGAAATATAGACAACAGAGCCTCAAACCTGGTGATGTTCTTGTGGTGGATGCTGGGAGGAATTTTGATGAAACTGTGGAAATATATCTGGCAATAGGTACAGATAGCGCTGAGAATGAAGAAGAATGGGTGAAGACCATAGATGACTGTAATGCCAAGATTTTACAGAAAGCTTGTGATCAACAAATCTACCACATGGCTATGCCTTTACTGGGTGCAGGTAAATTTTATTTTGTCATAGGCTGTGGTTTCATCAATATATACAATTCAATTCAATTCAATTTATTTTCACTCAAACCGTCAACATGACACACATATATATATATAAATATTTACAAATGTATGTATAGAGTCAGAGGTACATGTACAGTACAAATTAGAGAGAAATAAAAAAAATATGAGAAAAAAGTACAGATGTTCAAGGAGGACAGACTGATTCAAAAATTTCATTTATAAATAAACAGAGTTTTTTGAGTTTTTTAAGTTTTAAAGTAGACAATATTCTGACAATAATTCACAAAATTTAAAAGTGTTTGGTTTTACACAAAATCTAGGTTCCAAGTATTTTTGTCTAATACATGAAAGAGCATTACATTCTAATATAAAGTGCATTTCATCGGCTATTTGATTTTTATTACATAATGTGCAACATCTTTCATTAAGAGGAATGCCTAACCATCTACCAGTTTCTACAGGAAGTCGGTGATTCGACGTACGGAATTTAACAAGAATTTTTCGAAGTTTTGATGGCAGAATACTCAAATATTTTTCATATCCAAAAATAAATTTGAAAGTTCTATATATATGACCTTTTGAAGAATTTGCAATATCAGCCGACCATTTCAGCACAAACTGATCCTTAAGCCTTTGCTTGACAGCATTTGTAATCCAGTTAACATTTACAGTACATTGTTCATTCCAAATGTTTGAAAAACCACACTTATTAAAAATAGATACAAAACATCAATTTAAGTAGATTTAATTGCTAATTTGATCCACAAAACAATTGTTAATTGAAATATAAAAATTTTTGTTAAAAAATAATGGTTGAATTCATGCATCCTCAAAACTGAATTTCAATGAGTCGGCTATCATAAAAGATGCCTTTAAATATTAAGAAAATCAGAGTATGATAGAGTCATATGTGTGATGAATATCTTACTGAAGGTCAGATTTGTGAATGCAGGAGTAAGAATATTAGGGTATTGTTCTTTCAATGTCCTCAAGATGTCCTTACTCAGTAATTGATCTGCTTCTATATTGTCATCTGTTTGACTTTAATGTTATATTTTTAAAAAAAAGATTTTTCTTTATTTCTCGCGGTTTTGGTAGTTGTTTTTATATTAATGATTAATCATCACTTACTTTGAGCGTGCAATTAATTTTATTAAATACATGTGTGATATAGAATTAAATATAAGATATATAAAACAAGAATGCCTTTGAAATGAACTCATTAACATGGTGGCATATAATGATGCATCCATTTAAATGTTACATGTATGCATCCACTTTCCAGGAAAAAATGGATTAATTAGGGTTCTAGATCAAACTGATCTGATGAGCTTACTCTTGATATTTATAAATGTATTAATTTTGACTACAAGGAAAATATTGTTCTCCACAGATGAAATCATCCTATTATTATGTACTGACTGCAAATTCATATTTCCTGGTTCCAGGTTTTATTTCGGATGTAGTTGAGAAATATAAAAAATTTCACTATAGAAAACATTTTTATTTTCAGATGCAAACCCCAGCTTCCTGCTAACTTTGACAACCAATTTAGTGAGGAGAATCATTGAGTTTTCAACTAAAAGACCCCCAGAATGTAAGCTTAGTTGCATTCACATTGTAAACTTTAGAGATGAATCCACTCTAGCTATCAGAAAAGCCTTGAAGCAGTATATACCAATGAATTTGGAGAGAACTGGAAATGGAAACATAAAAAGAACCACCCTTAAGGATTCCTTTTTTGCTGAAAATATTGGAGAAGTTTCAATGGAAGCACAACAAAATGGTCCAGCTGCTCTTGTGGTTGATAATGGAAAGTTGCAGGGTGCAGAGGCAAGCCAGGCACCAGAGCAGACGACACCAAAACAGAGGACAACTGACAATGCTGCAGATGACGGTGATCATCAGTGTGTTATCTGCTTGGAGTCACTGGATAAAGAACACAAAACTCTGCAGAAATGTAAGCACAAGTTCTGTGCTCCCTGCATAGACAGACAGTTCGAACACAAGCCTGTGTGCCCGACTTGTGGAGAAATGTATGGAGTTGTCACCGGAAACCAACCCAAGGGCACGATGAAAGTTGAAACAGATAACACAAGCCTTCCAGGGTATCCCAAGTGTAATACACTTGTGATAACTTATGAGTTTCCAGATGGCATTCAAGGGGTTAGTACAAATTGCATTCTTTTGTTTATTCAATGACATTACTGAAAAGTTTGGTAAAATTTTATAAAGCACTTCTATCTTAGCCATTCTGCAAGCAAGTTTACTTCCTCGTGTCTATATATAAATCAATCAGGACATAATTCACGCCCACACACACAGATACATATATCAAAAAATACTAACCATGATTACATATATTTTTACACACATTGGGAATCTTTGATAAATAACAATTTTATTCTTTTGCATTGATAAATAGTTTAATAGAAGACACTTCTGATGAATGTCTTGTATTTGAAAAACTGTAAGCTTTGAATTCACTACCAATCTTTTAATTGCCTAAATATAAACAAATATTTTCTATCCAAGGAGGAGCACCCCAACCCAGGAGTTCCTTACCGTAGGGAGAGGAGGGTCGCCTTTTTACCAGACTGTCCCCAGGGTCAGCTGGCCGTAAAGCTGTTAAGTGTGGCCTTTGACCGACGCCTGGTGTTCACCATCGGTTACTCCCGCACCACTGGGCGGGACAATGTGATCACATGGAACGACATCCATCACAAAACTAACATTCATGGTGGACCTCAGCGGTAAGAAACTTAAATTGTGTGGATTTAATGATGAATGCCCAAATAGCTTTCCTGATTTCTTTTGTTTTACCTCCTTATTTTATTTAAGTTTATTTATGGAACACTGAAAAATAAAGTTTTTTATTAGCTCACCTGAGCTGAAAGCTTCCGATCACTTTTTGTCCGGCGTCTGTCTGTCCATCCATCCATCTGTCTGTAAACTTTTTACATTTTCGGCTTCTTCTCCTAAACGTGGCCAATTTAAACCAAATTTGGCACAAAGCATCACTGGGAAAGGGGGATTCAAGTTTGTGAAAACAAAGTGACACGCCCTATTTTAAGGGGAAATAATTAGGATTTGTTGAAAATTTGATGATATTTTTCTTCTCAAAAACCATTTGGCCAGAAAAGCTGCAACTTGTCTGGAAGCATCCTCAGATAGTGTAGATTCAAGTTTGTTCAAATCATGGTACCCGGGGGTAAGATGGGGCCACACTGGGGGGTCAAAGTTTTTTCAACCATTTGGCCAGAAAAGCTGAAACTTGTGTGGAAGTGGGTTAACATTTTACATAGGAGTATACAGAGTTAATCTTTAAAAATCTTCTTCTCAAAAACCATTTGGCTAGAAAAGCTGAACTTCTGTTGAAGCATCCTCAGATAGTGTAGATTCAAGTTTGTTCAAATCATAGTCCCCGGGGGTAAGGTGGGGGCCACAATGGGGAGGTTGAAGTTTTACATAGGAGTATATAGAGTTAATCTTTAAAAATCTTCTTCTCAAAAATCATTTGGCCAGAAAAGCTGCAACTTGTGTGGAAGCATCCTCAGATAGTATAGATTCAAGTTTGTTCAAATCATGGTCCCCAGGATAAGGTGGGGCCACAATGGGGAGGTCAAAGTCTTACATAGAAATATATAGAGTTAATCTTTGAAAATCTTCTACTAAAAAAGAAAAGCTGAAATGGATTGAAGCATTATCAAATAGTGCAGATTCAAGTTTACTCAAATAATGGTCCCTGGGGGTAAGGTGGGGACACAATGGGAGAGGGGGGGTCAACTTTTTACATAGAAATATATAGAGAAATATTATTTTAAAACTTTTACTCAGAACACGACTGGCCAGAAAAGCTGTAACTTGTGTGAAGTATCATCAGGTAGGGTAGATTCAAGTTTGGTCAAATTATAATCCATGGGGGTAGGGTAGGGCACAATGGGGACCAGTTAAATCTTTACAAAGGAATATATTGAGAAAAATCTTTTTTTTAAAAATATTTTCTTAGAAAAGGTGCAACATTAGTGAAAGCAAACTTAGATAGTGTAGATTCAAAGGACTAAGTGCGGTTTTATGCAATTTTTGCCCCCCAAAATCAAAGTTTTAGAAAGAGCTTTAAAATAAGGTGAAAGATAGTTAAAATCATATTGGAAATAAAGGTGTAAAAGGTTATCACCACAGTGACGTCATAATGTAGAAATGACGTCATGAATATTGCATTATTTTGATAAATTGATGTTTTGTAGCAAAATATGGGTGTTTTCCGATGGTTTTTCGACTGGGAAACATCGAGCGCAGGCTTGCTCAAGTACCATATTTTAGTATAATGTGTATAACTATCTGAAGAAAAAAATATGTTAAAATCGCACTTGAGCAGACCTGCGCTCTATACTTCCGAATGCAAAATATAGAGCAAAAATGAGAATATTTTCATTTGTTTGCAAATTTGCGGGAATTGGGCTATTTAGGTGACGTAATAAATACACAGCGAAAGAGCAACGATGACTAAAATCATTATTATAGTTATAGGCATCCTCTATACAATAATTTGTGAAGATTTTATTTTTATCGATACTATTTAAAAATTGGTTGAAATCGGGGGCAGATATTTGACTATACCGCACATAGTCCTTTGTCATTATTTTTCAGGAGTAGGATGGAGCCCCATTGGGTGAGGGGGGGGGGGTCCAATTTTACAAAGGAAAACATTTTAAATCCACCAAAACTCAAATGTTATAATAAATGGTTTTACTTACATGCAATCATTTTGACATATTTTTGATTCTTTTAGATTGTTTAGACTTTGGCTTCTGGACAATTCTTGGACTTCACAAGTTTGATGTAGGTTTATATCCCATTTGATTAGATCTTCTTGAGAACTGTAATGCTCAATATGTAAAATGACTATACTGTGACAAAAAGGGATCAATGATGAACAGAATGTCCAGGCAAAAAATTGATTTTTTAAAGTACAGGATCTGTTAGACTACATTGTCCATAATTTTTTTTGGGTATATTACTCTGTAAAGCTGATTTTATAATGTTTATTGTTGCTCAGGTGAGCAATGTGGCCCATGGGCCTCTTGTTTAAAAACGAAGAATTGTTTTCCAAAAGTCATAAAATGTATACCTGAGATTCCTAATCAAACTTGAGTAATTTCTTACAAGCACCTTTCACAGATTTTAAAATCTGGCTAATATTTTCCTGACAGTTGTAAATTTTATTAAATTATATTTAAATATGTATGCTCTGAGGCTTTCTTAAAATTGTGAAAAAAGGGGACAGAAATTGGACCTTAAAAACATGGTTCTTTATCCCAATTACTTTGTAAGTCTGTGGTAGTTACAGCACCTATGAGTCTGTGGTAGTTACAGCTTGGTAGTTACAGCACCTATGAGTCTGTGATAGTTACAGCACCTGTGAGTCTCTGATAGTTACAGCATGTATGAGTCTCTGGTAGTTACAGCCCGTATGAGTCTGTGGTAGTTACAGCACCTATGAGTCTCTGATAGTTACAGCATGTATGAGTCTCTGGTAGTCACAGCCCGTATGAGTCTGTGGTTGTTACAGCACCTATGAGTCTCTGGTAGTTACAGCACCTATGAGTCTGTGGTAGTTACAGCACCTATGAGTCTCTGGTAGTTACAGCACCTATGAGTCTCTGGTAGTTACAGCCTGTATGAGTCTCTGATAGTTACAGCACCTATGAGTCTCTGGTAGTTACAGCACCTATGAGTCTCTGGTAGTTACAGCACCTATGAGTCTCTGGTAGTTACAGCACGTATGAGTCTCTGGTAGTTACAGCACCTATGAGTCTCTGGTAGTTACAGCATGTATGAGTCTCTGGTAGTTACAGCGCCTATGAGTCTCTGATAGTTAAAGCCCGTATGAGTCTCTGATAGTTACAGCATGTTTGAGTCTCAGGTAGTTACAGCACCTATGAGTCTGTGGTAGTTACAACACCTATGAGTCTCTGGTAGTTACAGCCTGTATGAGTCTCTGATAGTTACAGCATGTATGAGTCTCTGGTAGTTACAGCACCTATGAGTCTCTGGTAGTTACAACATGTATGAGTCTCTGGTAGTTACAGCACCTATGAGTCTCTGGTAGTTACTGCCTGTATGAGTCTCTGATAGTTACAGCATGTATGAGTCTCTGGTAGTTACAGCCCGTATGAGTCTGTGGTAGTTACAGCATGTATGAGTCTCTGGTAGTTACAGCACCTATGAGTCTCTGGTAGTTACAACATGTATGAGTCTCTGGTAGTTACAGCACCTATGAGTCTCTGGTAGTTACAGCATGTATGAGTCTCTGATAGTTACAGCATGTATGAGTCTCTGGTAGTTACAGCCCGTATGAGTCTGTGGTAGTTACAGCATGTATGAGTCTCTGGTAGTTACAACACCTATGAGTCTCTGGTAGTTACAGCCTGTATGAGTCTCTGATAGTTACAGCATGTATGAGTCTCTGGTAGTTACAGCACCTATGAGTCTCTGGTAGTTACAACATGTATGAGTCTCTGGTAGTTACAGCACCTATGAGTCTCTGGTAGTTACTGCCTGTATGAGTCTCTGATAGTTACAGCATGTATGAGTCTCTGGTAGTTACAGCCCGTATGAGTCTGTGGTAGTTACAGCATGTATGAGTCTCTGGTAGTTACAGCACCTATGAGTCTCTGGTAGTAACAGCACCTATGAGTCTCTGGTAGTTACAGCCCGTATGAGTCTCTGGTAGTTACAGCACCTATGAGTCTCTGGTAGTTACAGCACCTATGAGTCTCTGGTAGTTACAGCACCTATGAGTCTCTGATAGTTACAGCATGTATAAGTGTCTGGTAGTTACAGCTCCTATGAGTCTCTGGTAGTTACAGCACCAATGAGATCCTCTTTATTACAGGTTTGCTTACCCCGACCCCCAGTATCTGGAAAGGTTGATGGAGGAGCTCGCAGCAAAAGGGGTGACCGAGAAAGATCTCCGAAGTGTGGAACAGGAACCAGAACTCCGTGATCCTACACTTGAATGACAACAAACTTGTAAATAATGGAAGAAACACTACTGCTTACTAGTAATTACTAGTATATTTGATTCAAACATAATTTATTGAATATGTATAAGACATATACACACGGTAAGGGCACTAATTCTTACAACTTCTTACGAGGTCTTTACTGTTAATTTAGAAAATTGTACAAAACTGTTATAACATAATATGAATTTGTAATTTCAAAACAGAAAAATAAGTTATATCCAGAGTATAAGAAACGTGTAATTATAATGAGGGTTTGAGGTAAGAGGGAGGGTGTGCTATAATCTTGTGCTACACACTGTGACCCAGCTTTTCTTTTTGATGAGTTTATTTTACAATTTTACCAGTGGTAAACTGCTTCACAAAGAATTGTTTTGCATCTGCTCTCAAAGAGGGGGGGATACTTTAAACATATTTTACTTCACATGTATGATATTTACGTAAGCCCGTAAGTGCCACATGATATATATAAAGAAAACTACATATATATATATATATATATATATATATATATATATATATATATATATATATATATATATATATATATATATATATATATATATATATATATAAAAAGAAAATCGTATATTTATATATATAAAGAAAATGACATATATATATATATAGACTACGATATATATATATAAAGAAAACTGAATATATATAAAGAAAATCGTGTATATATATATATAGATAACTACTGATATATATATAAAGAAAATCGCGATATATAAGCAAGAGTGATATTTATATAAAGCCAAAAAATTCCACTACGTGACCTTCACCGATTGCAGCCTAATGCTGCATATAATTAACAAACTCCGCCTACAGAGGAGAGAGGCCACAAATGCAATTATCGCTCCATGGTCAGCCGATCAAAAGAGAGGTAAAGAATAAAGAAACGTATATCCATAATTCGGCTGTCATCTGTAAAAAAGATAATACTGTGATTAATAAAATCACGTTTACTTTAAAAAACAATTATTCAATACCAGGTAATGTTTTACAAACTGGGCGGGACCAGTGCAAATTATGAAAGGCATTCAATATTTCACTCGATCAGAATTAATTAATCATCTGTAATGTGAATAAATCCCTTCCGATTTATATCGCTCAAAATATTTAGACCCATCTTAACCAAGAACTTCCAAAGAGGGAGGCGGTAGAGAAAATTAGGGGGGGGGGGGACTGGGTGTGTCCATAACCTATTTTTCTGTAGCAAATTTTTAAAATAGATTGAATTTTCCAAAATACCCGTAACTTTATGACCCCTCCACTTATTCCACGCAGGTATGCACAATTTTTGTTGGAATAAACTTTTGTGCTTTGGGTAGCCAGACACTCCTATCAATCTATTAGTAATTTAAACAGTTTATAAACAATTTTAAGGCGATGGTTTTAAGGATATAAATATTAAACAGTAAAACATATTTTCGTTACAATAGAGTTACATGCAATTTCTTTTAACACATTGTCTATAGTACAAATAAATTCTTTACCTCTCTTTTGATCGGCTGACCATGGAGCGATAATTGCATTTGTGGCCTCTCTCCTCTGTAGGCGGAGTTTGTTAATTATATGCAGCATTAGGCTGCAATCGGTGAAGGTCACGTAGTGGAATTTTTTGGCTTTATATAAATATCACTCTTGCTTATATATCGCGATTTTCTTTATATATATTCAGTTTTCTTTATATATATATCGTATTCATTATATATATATATATATCATTTTCTTTATATATATAAATATACGATTTTCTTTATATATATATGTAGTTTTCTTTATATATATCATGTGGCACTTACGGGCTTCCGTAGATATTTGACAGAAATTGATTTTTCAACAAGTGATTTAGCATATTTTTGGAAGTACCTATTTATCTACATGTATGTTTGACATTTAGCAATGAACTTGATTTAGTTGAAGCTGCATTCCGCCAAAAACATGAAATAGAATACACAGCCAAATGTTATATATGTTTACATTAATAATACATGAAAAGTAATTGGTTCTTGTGAAAACTGTAAAAAAAATATCTTGAGTTGAATTTTTCATGCACTATCAACCAAATTGTGTGACCTTGGATATGTTCATGTATATGAAAGATTGTTTTATAATGTATTCCTCATTCTGTATATGAAGGCCTCTCACATTTTTGATAACTTGTGAATGAAGCATTTTTGTGTGTTTAAAGTGATTATAAATATATTTTGTAACCTTCTCTAATCTCTATGTACCAAAACAAGCACTGTGAGAAATTCAGTGTTGATATTTTTTAATACTTAAAACAGTATGATTTTCTTTGATGTAAGGCTGAAAGAATCTTGCCATTGTACTTTGAATGATTTCCTTTCTTTTTTTGTTAATTTGTTATTGTTATTATATCTGTTTGTTCCTAATTGTTGAGTTTCAATTTTTTTTTTTAATTTTTATAATTATGATTATATTATTATATTTTTTGTAATTAACCGATAGCATGATTTTAAGTTCATGAATTGAAAGTAAAATTTGTTTATGATGTCTTTCATTAATGTCAATTTTATTTTGATTGGAAATTGCTTCTCTCATAATACTAGCACATACATAAATCTATATTCTCACTAGCTACATTTATGTAAAGGACTTGACATTTTGCAATTTCTACCATCCTGTATACTGTAAACCAACTTTTATTTGCGTGCGAGAAATATTCGCAAGGTAAGCGAGAGCCTTGTCGTCGCAAATATTTCTTGCCGTGAACCAATCCTTTGTCTATAGTTTTTATAACAATATAGGTCTGGATAAGGCTTGGTCGTGAACATTAGTCGTCGCGAACCAGTTTATTGGCAGTTAATGGCGAAATAAAGTCGCCACAAATAAAAATTGGTTTACAGTACCTTTGAACTTTACTTGTATTTCTGAAGAGAAGCTTGAGGGTGTTAATATGAAAATATTGTTGAAAGTGATTTAATTCTGTAAGAAATAGTTGTTAAGTTTTTGTATTTGTTAATGTTTATAAATATTTCTACATGTGTTTGCATATGTTCCTGTTTATTCATTAATTAACCAAATGAACCTGTGCTAAATTGCCATTGATTTGATATTAATTGCTTTACTTGACTTGAGGTGGGCCCATTCTTGAATGATGTCTCCATTAAATTTCACTGTAGAGAAAATATTGATGTATATTAATTTATGAAAATAGTGATACAAATAATGACTTTCTTGCATATCAGTTGTCAAAAAACTGATAAATAGTTGACCGTTTATGTTGCATTGTTGATATAATTAGCTGCCAAAACTGAATGCAGATTTGGGTTGGAAAAAAAAAACATGCCAAAACATACTGTGAAATCATTTAAATTCGAGGGGACCAATTGTCATGGATTGCGTATTTTTGGTTATTCGTGGGGATGTAATTTTGTAGCTGCTTTGATTTTCAGCTTCAGTAAGAAAACTAACTCTTTCAAAATTTGTTTTCGTGGAGGATGTAAATTCCTGGGATAGGGCTACCCTCCAATACCATGAAAATTGAGACACCACAAATTTTAAAGATTCCACATTAGATCTTTTTTGCTTTTGGGTCACTAGTATCAAAAAGTCATTCTAATAATTTAAATTATCAAGAAAATATGACTTCAGGACAAAAAGGCCAAATTGGAACCCACCTTGAGTCAGAGTAAAATCATTTAATCAAGAAATTTAATGTATTTCTTCTACTTTGTTTTGCGACACCAATGTGATATCAAACCTGATGTAGATTGATTTGTTGTCATGATTAAATGGTGAAAGAAAAACGTGGTGGTTGTTATTAGAAATGATGTATGGACTTATAACTGTGCATACAGGTACATGGTATAATTGTCAAGATGTAATGATTAAAGGACTCATAAGGAACTCGTATTATGTCCTAGACATAAATAAATTGTTCCCCCAAATAGGATAGATTGTCAAGTAAACAATTGACTCATCGCACAGCCTCAATTTGGTACATACCGGTATTGATCGTTTGATAGGTAGTCACGTGGTATTGTGACGTCTAGGAAACAACATCCTGGACAGAAGAATTTGTTGTACATTCGTTTTATTCTCTTTTGAGAAATGGACAGGCATCATTGGCGGATTCAGAGGGGGGGGGGGGGGGGTTCCGGGGGTCGGAACCCCCCCCCCCTTTCTCTGGGACATATGATTTTTTTTTTTGAAAACGTTTAATGTCTATTTAAAGGCAATTTTTCCCACTTAAAATAGAAATACTGTAATTATCTCAAATAAATGCTTTTAAAATTGCTTATTTAAAGAATTTCGTATTGTTTTGTTTCAAAGAATCGGAAATTCTGTTACAAAAATACCGGCCGTGTAAGGGGTTAACCATTATGAAAATGCACAACTTTTCAAAACTTTTCTAAATATGATCACATCTGAACTAGTGCCGGATGATGTTAGCGCACTCATCACATAGGCGTCGGAACCGGGCGGGCTAGGGGGGGGGGGGCTTAGTCCCCTCACTTTTTTTTGCAAAGTTAGACCTAACCATTAGGCATATAGCATGATAGAGGAGTCAGCCCCCCCCCCCCCCCTTTCCACTTTTCTTGCAGGAAAGATTATTGTTCCTAAATTGAAGTTACCTTGAAAGATTGAGAAGTTGGATTCAGAGGCATACTAGCCCCCCCCCCCCCCCCCCCCCACGGAGTAGGAATTTCATGATTTTGGGGGGAAAAAATTGGTAGGTAAAAAATTTTTTTTGGAAGTTACTCCCTCCTCCCCCCCCCCCCCTCCCACGGATTAAAATTTCCGTGATTTTGGGAATTAGTTTTTTTCTCAATATTTCTGAGGATTAGTCTACCCCCCCCCCCCCCCCCCCACTTTCAATTTGCTTCCGATGCCAGTGCATCACAGAGGTCAAATCAAGTTCCCTGGGACGACAATTGCTTTTACCATTGTATTACACACGTACCATCTTTTCAGCAGATAAATTATCCCCATTCTTTTGTCATATCCTATCATTTAGACCTTTATTTAAGAAAGCAATCGATAGAAATCAAAAGTTTAGAAATTATCGTGTTTACAAAACAATGCGTATAAAATCTGTCTATTACATAATCAGGCTGATAAACTGATCTCAGTCTGACGTCAGTCAGTCCAGTTTGTCCATGGTTCAGTCAGAGACATATATAACAATGTTGTAACAATGTTATTTATGTCTGGTTCAGTGTAGCTATGCCTCACAAAATATTTCCCAGCACAGTCAATTTCAAGTGTAAAAAGAAGACAACAAGCAGTTCTGTACACATGTATAATTTATTGTATTCACGTTATCACTAAAAATATATTTAACGAAACGTTGCTTATAAGATTGAAATGTGCTTGGAATAAGGTTTTAATGAACAAGAAATGACCATGTTGATTAGCAAATTATTATTAGTTTGAAATGTGAATAATGGTAAACGAAATTAGAGAGTGATAAAATGAAGCAAATCATTAAGTCTTTGGTCAAATTCCGATTTTGCCATATGGAGAATTTATTACTTTTTAAATATAGGTATATATTTTAAACAATTTTAAGAAGGTTAAGGTTAGAAACTGTTTAAGTTCTTTAAAAATTAACGCACCAACTGTTTGTGATGATTTACCTCAAAAGAATGAATCATATGTGGGTACATACATTAAAGTCAAAACAAATGTGAAGAAATTCACCAAGACTGACAAGGTTTGAATTTCAAGTATCAATCTATCTCTTTATTACAACCACAAATCAATATATATTATTAAAGGTGTTCTGTTTGAACGAACAAACTTAAGAAGAAATGAATAATAAATACCTGGTAAAGTAATTTGTGTCAATAACACAATCTTATATGAAATATTATTTCGCCAATATCACTTTGATCTGTGTTGAAGATATTCATAGAATATCAAAGTTCAAAGACAAGAATTCTATCTAGATACCCAATTTCCTAAAAATAAAATGTGATAAAATAAAATAAACATTTGAAATCATTATTGTGTTTTGTGATCTGTAAAATTGCACGCAAGGACTTAGTAATAATGCGTACTTAACCATTTAAACGTCACTGATGCATGTTACTTGGAAGAGAGTATTACCAGGAAATTTCTCGATTGCGATAATTTATCGTTTTAAAAACAATATGCTAGATAGAATAAACATTTTCATCATCAGACTATTGGCACTCAGTGGCAACCATTTGGAAAGGACTCGCATTTTGTTTACGTAGCTTGGTATATATTTTAACAAATAATGACCAGCTCAACATGACCGAGCTATCCTCTTTGTTTCAGGGTGACATTATAAGAGAAATATTGATATTTTTTAAAATACATTATAACTGTATGTTAATTTATTTAATCAAGGAACGTCTGTGAAATTTATGTAAAGCTATAATTAACGCTGTTGATCTAATCCTACGACTCTTTCCGGAAAAAAAGAGAGATTATTTAATTTAACTTAAAGAACGCTGACATTTCATATTCTTGTTTTCATAAACAATGGACCAGTATGTAAACTAGAAGGGAAAGGCTTGCTATAGTAAGTACCAGAAGTTGGACTGTACGCATAGAAGACTCTAACCCAGAATGCAGGTTATCGGGATCAAACTCGCATTGATGCCAGTATCTCGTTGGGATGGCAGGGTTTGTTCAGTGTATATATATATAACAAGGCGACCAGAACGTCATTGGTGGGAAGTCACAGTGTAAATATAGGGAAGTTTTATCAGTGTTCCAAGGCGGTGGTCAATGAAGCCACCTTAGGACTATAATGGGAGAAATCTCAATTAAGATTCAACAACAAATGACCTTTTCATACTCGCTCATGCCAAGAACAAAGCCAATTTAGTGGTATTTGTGACTTAATTATGTCATTATTTTCAATTTATTAGTTCCCTACCGGTTTCACCGGAGGGGACTATAGCTTTCCTCTGCGTCCGTCAGTCCGTCTGTCTGTCCGTCCGTACGTCGGTCCGTCCGTCCGTCTGTCTGTCCCACTTCAGTTTTCCACTGTTTTTTTCTCTATGGGTTTGACGAATGACATGAAACTTGCTGAGCAGCTTCAAAATGTCAAACTACAGATCAAGTTTACACTTTTGTAGCGTCTGGTTGACATATTTTCGAGAAAATTAATTTTTTATATTCAAATTTTTGAATGTTCGGGTTCGTTATCGGGCTCGGTGTGTATCAAATAAATTTCTACAAACCGGTAGGGGACGTGTATTGCTTATGCAATACTCTCAGAATGCTTGTTTTTTTTTTGTATCTGTGATCGGTAATGAAATTATAAAAAAAAAAAAGCGTTCTAGTAGTTACTACACTCACTAAAAAAATCAGTAGGAATTTTACGGGATAAACATTTTCAAACAATCGGGATATAGCAAACAATCGAGTCAATCTGCCATGCGTGCGGATACTTGTCCTTTTTTTCAAATAAACGATATGCGCGGATCTAGAGGGAGTAAGAGACCCCGGCCCTTTTCCCTGCAGAATTCAAAATTCATTTACTTGAAAGTTTCTTTAGAAAATTACCAAAACTATGCCTCAGCCCCCCCCCCCCCCCCCACCTCCCGGCAAATTCAAATAAACGACCGTCGGACCCCCCCCCCCCCCCTTGAATTTTTTTTATGAATCCACGCATGAACGAGCACAATGAAGTTTTGTAGCCGTATACTTTTAAATGATTGGTTAACTTATTGCACAAGTAATAATATTGGTCTGTTCTAATTACTTTTTCTGCATTTTCTTGTCAAATGTTTTTTGCAAATTTCAATGTCTGTTTTGGTAATGTATATTTTTTATTCATGCTGTTAAAAAGAATCAAAATGCCGAGCACAATGACGATTATTCTTTGTTGAGGATGATCGAAGCTGTAGGAATTAAGCCATCATACAAGTACATTTTAACGGTTACTATTAACTCCATCACAACTGTAGTTGCCCCTGTGGGGAACACACTGGCGGAAAAGTGTTGACGTCATTGGGGTTGGGTATATCGTAGTCGTACACATTGAGGTCAACATCAACAACGATAAATTTTTTGGTGTTTTCTTGTCCGGTGACGCCCACCACATTGCTGGGTAGATTGTACCACAGGTTTATTGGCTTCCCATTGTTGTCCATGTTTGTCATGTCGCTGATAGAGAAACTGCCCTCATGAGGTTGCTGGTTGCGGTAGTAATAGATTGTGTCAGTGGACGCGTCAAAGAAGTAAAAAGTCTGTGCGCCGGTGATTTGTGTATAAACCGCCCACTGAGCGCTGAAGGTGTTTGTGGGGGTGTAAGACACGGCGGCTAAAATATAAGCGTGTTTAGTTTTGGGGTAACCTGATGTTGGGTTAATTTTTCCACTGTCTTTCTGCCATCTGTATACTTGACCATCATCTGAAAGAAATAGAACTATCATTATTATTATTATGATAGATAGATAGATAGATAGATAGATAGATAGATAGATATCAGAGGTTATAAAATGCATTTAATATTACGTGATTTGTGAACCTATTGGTTTATTTACATGTGTTACAGTTGGTGCAATTGAAAGAAATAACATACTTGTGAATAGATCAAATTTGTCATTGTTGTAGGTTAACAGAGCATTCCACGTGCTACTGTCGGGGAGGGGGGTAAATCCTTGAAACAGCCCCACAATAGTCTTATTCCCACACGCTCCATTGGTCAGGGATGCGGCGTCGTCATAGAGATGAACCCCATTGGTTGTCACTATGGCTATATCGTGTTGAGAGTTCGTGGTGCACATGTTGTTAACGTTGTCTATTATATCAATGATGGTCTAAATATGATAAAAAAGAACGTTATTTTTTTATAAACCCCTACATTTTTTATTTTACTTTCATGTTAAATAAATCTGATTGGTTCAGACGCAGATTAAAATCCGTTCTATTCCCTCAACGTTAGCAACACTCTTGGCAACGGGTAGCACTATATAAATAGTGCCTGTTTGGGAGGGTAACAGTTGAAATTGACATCCCGAGAAAACCATTGTCAACCGACGCGAAGCTAGAGTTTCCATTCACCGAAGGTCTACTGAAGATAGCATTGATTTTTACACCGTTATTTTCCATCAGAAGGCATCCTTGTATACAACACTGAATACACAAATGGATTCCGGTGTTTAAAGACAACATAGGACGGTCAAAATGGAGTATGTGCATGATCATTTACAACTATTGCCGCATAGCACAGCATACCGCCTCGCTATCGTTACGTTGCACAACACCCATCGCAATTAGGCGTCATCGAGTTGTTATGCATTTTTGTCTGTTTTGGTTGCGTTATAACACATTTTTTGTGCGATGACATGTTGTGTGAATACGAGGGCTGTTAGAAAAGTTTTCTTCAGACAAACACCTTGAGATAATTATTACTTGTATAATCTATACAAACATCTTATTCATGCAATATTTAATTGTATTGATACTTAATATAAAAAAAGAAAAATCTAAGGCATAGATCAGTTTCCCCAGTTACACGTATATGCATATCTAACTCAGTGGTTTTATTTAAATCTTTAACTCAATTTTTTGAAGAAAATTTTTTTTAACACCAATAAAGAAGACGCTTATATATAAAAACATAGGAGGCACAACTGCATGGAACAGACAGTTAAATGACCAAATGTCTAGAAAGTATGCGGTTTAATGATTAATTTTTATATCCCAAACCTTGAAGCACTTAAAAATATATCAGATGTTCTCATTTTCATTAACTTCATAGCAAGTAACCGATTAAAAAATTTTAGTCGACGATCGAACAAACGATAGTCGAATAATCTAGTACTGTCGACATCAGATATCCTGCTTTATATGAATTGGAAATAATTGTTTTAGAACGGAAGTTTCTATATTGTTTACAATATAATTGTATTTAAAAGCTTTATTGATTTCTACTTATTTTTCAAAGTGGTTACGACAATTTCATTTTTCTCTAAAATTAAGAGACCCATGTACTAGTATGTCATATTCACTGGTCAAACGACATCCATGAATTATGTCTTAAATTTCAGAGAGGGCAAATACATTAATTTCCCGTGTTAATAAGAAAAAATATATATTTTAATCATATCAGTTCAAAATTTAATTAAACTTTTTTTTGTGTCAATAAGGCGTGCAATAAGGCAACATACAACGGCTAAGCGATAAATCTCATACTTTATTTTTCTTTTTTTAATTTAATTTTTGTTCCCTGGTGCAAGTTTTGTCTTTTTGTAGTAAAATCCAGATTAAAAATACCTCTCCAATAGATGTTGTCGATGTCGCCGTTGTTGTCGATGTCGTTGGTATTGTCAGTTCCGTCGTTGTTGTCGGAGTTGTCGGTGTTGTAGATGTAGTTGTCATTGTTGTAGGTGTAGTCGTTGTTGTCAGTGTCACCGTTGTTGTCGGTGTCACTATTGTTGTTGGTGGTAATGTTGTCGGTGCACTCGTTGTTGTCGTCGTCGGTGTAGTAGTTGTTGTCGGGGTAGTTGTTGTCGGTACCGTCGTTGATGTCGGTGCCGTTGTCATCGTTGTTATTGTTGTAGATGTAGTTGTTGTCGGTGCCGTTATTGTTGTTTCAGTTGGTGATGGTACAGTTGTTGTTTCCACAGACGCTCTCATCATGAAGCATACAGACGAGTTGCTTTCCAGTACGTACGGACTTGTAGACGACTCGGTGACCAGCGTGCAAAGACCCTCCTGTCCATGTCCGACCTTCTTATCAAACAAAATGGTTCCACAGTCTGTAGTTACCAAGCAGTGAGCTGCACATTCTATCTACAAAGTGGATATCATAAAATAATAAACCCAAGTTGTACCTATCACACCCGCCCGATAATACCCGAAATTCAAAGAAACTTATCTTTTTTTTCCTGCACAATTAAACTTCCATCTGCGGGGTTGGACTTTTAATTTTACTTAAATCCTGCCCCGATTTTAAAAATCATTATAGTTAATTATTCTCGTGAATATTGTTTAAAGTACATGTATATGTATACATGTATAAATATATAAAATCGCCGTCTCATCTACTCTGTGGTACTATCCCTACTCGATGTTAATGAGACTTACCCTAGACTTGACAAATTTAGTGCTCCCTGAAATAATGTGGCTGGTGATTACATTGCCACACTCCATTCCAAACATATGTAATTGTTCATAAACTGAAAAACTATCCAAATAACCGAACTGGAGAAATAAGAGAAGGTATATTTGGCAAACACTCATGTTGAAATATTTCACAATTATGGGCATACATGTAAAGAAAGGGATTTGATATGCGCGCGATGCATTTTAAACATTGATTCCGAGCCAATTATTGATACTCTGAAGAACACTGTTAATGACTTCACACAGAGATAATGATTTATCTGACGCTTTGGCGAGATTTCATGTGATGGACGGTTTTGAAAACAAATCTCTTTAACTTTTGTAACTTGGTTTGAAAAATTGTTTTATGCAGGCTTTTAAAACGCAGTTAATAAACGCATTTCAGTGGCTGGGAAAAAAATTATCAAAAGTGTATTGAAATATCACAGACTAATATTTGAACGCTTAGCATTAAAATGTTTGTTTTTCAAAACCTGACGTCTACGGAGCCATTCTTTTTGGTTTCAATAAATGTTCCTTTTGTGGGACAGTAAATTTGTTGCTTAGAATGCTTGGTTCAATATAAGGATCTCCATCGTCCCGTTCTGCTCCCCTTCTTTATAACAGTAGATCATTTTTCTTTCAGAATGCTACGAGACAATTAAAAAATTGCACTTTTATTGAATATTAAAACTTTCAAAAGCACTCAGAGAGAACAAAAGTCCCTTTTTAATATATATTATATGAAAATCAGTAAGACGAGCAATATTGAGTATACTGTGGATTTATCAATATTCTTTGCTAAACGTATACCAATTTTCGTGGATTTTGCTGTTAACAACAAAATTAAATTTTCATTTGATTGTTATTTATACTACCATATTGTATCGATAAGATCACTTCCCAAGAGTTTACGCATTCTTGAAACTGTGATTTTCACCAAATCATCGAAAATTGATGACCGTGAATATTAATGAAATGATATCACCAATGTTACGCTTATCACACGCCCACAGAATTTGTACGATGATCGAGGACCATATGTTGTTTTACTGTGGAATCATTAAAATTCGCGGTGGCTAAATTTTCGTGGTATTCGTAGGTTGCCCTCCCTCACGAATTTAAATCCTCGACGAAAACAAAGTTTGAAAGAGTTATTTTATTCTTACTCAAACTGAAAACCTACCATCCACGAATTACACCCCCCACCCCCCGAAAAAGAAAAAAACTCACAATCCACGACAATTTGCCCCCGTGAATCTAAATGATTCCACATTATATGTACTTGAGGATATCAAAGTCTAGCATATTACGGCATACAAAACACATGGTAATGTTCTATTAAACTATTTCTCTGGTACCGTAAAACTGGTTCTTTTTTCGCGTTTAACAGCGTTTTCGGGCGTAATCAAATCTATCAAAAAGTCCTTCGGGCTTCATTGCATTTGATCACCTCGATCGTATTTGATCACCTCATTATACTCAAAGAATGATGCCTTATTCCTTAAAACAACAACACCAGAAATAATCACTACAACCCACTTCCACCGAAAACAAACAAGAGGCCCCATGGGCCACATTGCTCACATGAGCAACAAAAGACATCATAAAATCAGCTTTCACAGTCAAACACAAAATATCTGGAGAATAAAGTATAACAGATCCAGTATTTAAGGAGGTTGGCACCTGAAATAATAGTAATGACAATCATCCGAAAATCACTTGGATATAAAGACGGGGACCTAAAATGTTCATTTATTTTGTTTGTGACCAAGGTCACATGCCATTTTTTTAAATATAAGGCCCCAAACAGAAATATAATTTGAATTTTTTGCTGAAATTTTACATGGAAATTGATAATTTGATGAAATCAAACAAATATTTATAGTTTGAACTATTTTTTAGCTATTATTTCAATAAAGTATGAAGTTGAACACATGTAGTGACTATAAAAGTAAAATCTATATCAAAGTTTAAAAAGAATTGCTATACTGCTATACAAAAGTTTGAGATATGACATGAAATAAGCTATTTTTAGGCCAAAATTGGAGTTAGTTTTTTCTTAACTTCTATGAGAAGGAAGGATTCTTCTCGTTATCAAAGATACTTCTTATAAAAAGAAATTAATGAAATTTTGACACAGTCAAACGGATCATATTACCAAATGGTTCTATCAGTTATTCAAATTTGACTTTTTTGTTTTTGCAGGTCAGGTCAAGGTCACTACCTTTTTCCTCAACGTAAAGGATGATAAAAACAAGTGTAGCTCTTTGTAGTTCTGTAGAAATTTGTTTAAAATTTGAAGATTCTATTCTTCAATGAAATGATAATATATCAGAATGTCTATCAGCTTTTACTACAAATTGGAATAAATATTTATGCTAAAATTGATATTGCTTAGCCCGCATTTCCTCTAATTTTCTTAAATTTTGAAGAAATTTTGATTATTTTTGTATGCTTCCAATAATAAAATATTTCTGATTTTTGGGAGTTGATTTTAATCAACTCTCCTATGCAGTTAGTCAGACAAACCGAAAGTGATACAGTGTTTGGACCTCAGCACAAATCATTGCTGCTGACAAGACTTAGTTCTTGAAAATAATTGATAAATTCAAAGTAATGTATGCTAAAGCATTGTTTTTCAAGTAAACTTATTTATGAATACCTTGAAAATAGTCAGATTTTAAATGGTACGAACAATTTAAATATTTTTTGTAGTCGTATGTATTCCTACGCCAAAGTTCAATATAGTCTCGTTCAACTCGATGCTCGGCTGTCTCCGTAAATCCTTGTCGGAGATTTACAGTGTCAGACGAGCGTTTGGTTGAACGAGACTAGAGTTCAATATTGCTTGGCTCCATACAATTTTCGAGAAATATTTCTATTACTGATACATAGTTTGATTGAATTAATTTTATCTTTAAATATTATTCAACATGATTATAAAATGGGGGTTTCTCGATATTCTTGTCGAAAAAGTCCAAAAATTCAAATTATAAAAATGTGCGTAATTCAAATTAGAAACTACATGTACTTGTCATGCAAAATAACATATCATTGATTTTAAAATAAATAAACATCGACAAAATCAACTCCGGTCAGTTCTTCAGTACTTTGATTATGTATTATGAAGACTTTATATAAAGATCTAAATTGACAGAAAAGCTAATATATTGACCATTTAATAAGAGAGACAAGTGAAAAGCTGTAAATTTGACAGCAAACCGGGTTTTCTTTTATGTGACCTGTATCCATAATCCATGTCAATTCGTATCCAGTGAAATAGATTACCCTAAAGCTATATTTTGCCAAAAAATGACTGAGTTCAAAAGCTGGTATTTTTTTCATAAATTATTAAAAATCAAAATCCTAGCAATATACACACTTCTGATATATGTACAATTGATCTGCAAAAGGACAAGTTCCTATCTTGAGAACTGTAGGAGGAGTTACCCGTACAATGAGGGTACCCTATATGCAATATTTTGCCAAAAAATGACTGAGTTCAAAAGCTGGTATTTTTTTCATAAATTATCAAAAATCAAAATCCTAGCAATATACACACCTCTGATATATGTACAATTGATCTGCAAAAGGACAACTTCCTATCTTGAGAACTGTAGGAGGAGTTATCCGTACAATGAGGGTACCCTATATGAAATATTTTGCCAAAAAATTACTAAGTTCAAAAGCTGGCATTTTTTATCATAAATTAACAGAAATCAAAATCATAGCAATATACACACCTCTGATATATGTACAATTGATCTGCAAAAGAACAACTTCCTATCTTGAGAACTGTAGGAGGAGTTATCCGTACAATGAGGGTACCCTATATGCAATATTTTGCCAAAAAATTACTAAGTTCAAAAGCTGGTATTTTTTTCATAAATTATCAGAAATCAAAATCATAGCAATATACACACCCCTAATATATGTACAATTAATCTGCAAAAGGACAACTTTCCATCTTGAAAACTGTAGGAGGAGTTATCCGTACAATGAGGGTACCCTATATGCAATATTTTGCCAAAAAATAACTAAGTTCAAAAGCTGGCATTTTTTATCATAAATTAACAGAAATCAAAATCCTAGCAATATACACACCTCTAATATATGTACAATTGATCTGCAAAAGGACAACTTCCTATCTTGAAAACTGTAGGATGAGTAATCCGTACAATGAAGGTACCCTTTTGGCAGCCGCCCGCCCGCCATTTTAATAACCGGATTTTTTCCGTTGGAAAACCCGGTAAAAAAATGATTTTAGCGGTTTTTTCACAAAAATCAATGTATACTAGATCTCGTTACGAGTAACGATTAGGTCTTCCGCCCGATTTTATTTTCATATGATACGATGAAATATCGATGTTCTCTGCCAAATCTGCGATCTTGGTGAATCTAGGTTTTTTGTCTCGAGACCGAAAACGGACGAACAAAAGAGGTTTATGAAAATAAAAGCTAGGTTTTTTTATACATTTGTTTAGTGTACACCACTGTTAATCATGGAAGATGAAACACCAAAGATAATCAGTTAAACTTGTGAAAAAAATAAATTGTTTGAACTCTTCTGGTGAGTACCGGAAGTGACGGTTGACAAAAGAAAACCCGTTAAATATATCTTCAATCGATTGTCTATCATTTATAAAATTTTGTGTTTCAATCACTTACAGTGACTAAAATCTCGCTGGTATCAATTTTGTAAAAAGGCTAGGTACCAAAGATATTTGAAATCTTGATTGTTTTCAAGTTATCTGTAATACAGTTTACGAGTGTCTTGGCCCCTCATTTAAGGGGCCAGTCCCTTTTTCTTGAGTTCAATCGAAAGTTCTCACGAATACTAACATTTTTTGTTCTTACACCCATCTAAAATTGTTGTTCATTTTTGAGATACAAATGATTGAATATTTTAGGGGCCAGCCCTCTAGATCCTTAATGGGGGCAGACTTTAGAGTTTTGATTAGTGGAATCAATTAGAATCATCAATGCAAACATTTTCTTTTCTACATTGCCTAACAAAATATGTCTCCTTCTCAAGATATATTGCATCAAAGTTTAAGTACTTTGGCCCCTTAAAATCCCTAATTACGTCATAAATGGGTGTGAAAATGATTTTACCTGATAAATATTGCTACAATCAACAACTTTGCTTCTATCTTGCATTACAAAATTTTGATCGTTTTTAAGTTATTTGTAATAGAGTTTACGAGTGTCTTGGCCCCTAATTTAAGGGGCCAGCCCCTTTTTCTTGATTTTGTTGGAAAGAACGTTTAATTATCTACTACTTTTGTTATATATGTCTTAACAAAATACCAACTGATAAAAAGATACAGATGAAAACGTATGAAAATTTTGAATGAAAATTCGTACTCAATTTTCGAGCCCAGGCGAGCTCCAAGAAATGGCGCCACTGGCGTAAAACAACATAATAGTGCACAACTTCAAACTATAGACTACATATCCTGAAAATTTCATAGTCATATCTTTGATAGTTTCTGAGATCAGCTCTGCACAAAATAGGTCGTGAAAATGTGCAAAATGGCCGATAAATCGGTACCGGAAGTGACGACAGAAAAAATCTCAAAAATGTATGAAGTTTACATCAAGTCCCATCTTCTGTGAAAAAATGATTGAAATCGGTCGAATAGTTTTCGAGAAATCGCGTGCACAAAATTTGTGGAAAAAAATAATAATAAGAAGAAATCGTACGAAAACTATAAGGTCTTCCGTTGGAAACGGAAGACCTTAATGATGGGCGCTTTAAAAAGCTTATAAAAATGTAATTTGATAGGCAAATTTTATTTCAAAAACACATTCTGAAACCCAAGTATCATATCATTAGTTCACATTAATAAAATAATCCAACATTAATGTTATTGTTTTTAAAATGCTAAAACCGACTCATTAATCTGCAGCAATTCTGAATTGCGAAACATGTGATATTTTCCTACGCCAATAATATAGTCCTTGTTATATTCTAAACATTGATCACTTTTTCTATGCCAAGTTGTATGATAGTAAAAAAGAAAGAAAAATATACTATTTTAATTCCCTTTCATCTTTATTTAATGAACAATTAATCAAATTTACGTTTGACAAGTCGAAAACCAGAAAAGACCCCTTCCTTAAATATGTTTTTAGAACATCATGAATATATAGTAATACACAAAACTATCTAGAAGTTTGGTCTCCGCTGAAAATTAGGAAGCTAAAGCAACAGTATTCTAAAACTAGAGAGTAATGAAAATTGTTCATTTCCATCACTTTCCGCCACAAAATATAGCCATACTAAACTCTGTAAAAATGTAATTTTTTTAAAACAATTTTAATCAATTAGGTTTATTTGACATTGTAATATATAAATATAATACTAAAACTAAAATATGATGCAGAATTTTCAGCCCAGAGGTGACCCAGTATGGGTACCTAAACCTAAGGAGCGAACCTCTTTTTAAAAAAATTAGTTTTTCCCTGGATATTATGTTTATTATTGAGCCCTTTTTGTCACAGGACGATTTTATAGCCATTACTCATATTGAGTATTACAGTTCTCAAGAAGACTCCTGAAAAATATGATTTTGACGAATTTGATTCTAAACTATCTAAGGTTGCTTTCACTAAAGTTGCACCTTTTCTGAGAAAATGTTGGGATTTTTTTAGAAAGAGATTTTTCTATATATATTTCTATGTAAAAATTAAACCCCTCCCATTTGTGCCCCTACCCTACCACCGGGTACTATGATTAGAACTTAAATCTACCCTACCTGAGGATAGTTCTGGCCAATTGTGTTCTGAGTAGAAGATTTTAAAAAATCTCTAAAATTTGACCCCCCCCCCCCCCCCCCCCCAGCAGCCCCACTTATCCTTGGGGACCATGATTTGTATAAACTTTTAACTTCACTATCTGAGGATGCTTTCACACAGGTTTCAGCTTTCCTAGCTGATTAGGTTCTGAGAAGAAGATTTCTAAAGATTTACTCTATATATTCCTATGTAAAAATTCGACCCCCATGGTGGACCTATCTTATAACCCCCGGGGACCATGACTTGAACAAACTTAATTCTACACCATCTGAGGATGCTTTCACTCATGCTTTTCTGGCCAAATGTCTTTTGAGTAGAATATACATGTGTATTTAAATAATAACTTTTTATATTCCAATTAAAACATTGACCCCCCCCCCCCTTACCCTTGGGGACTATGTTTGAACAAATCTTAATCTACACTATCTGAGGATGAGTCCCCACAAGTTACAGATTTTCTGGCCAAATGGTTTTTGAGAAGAAGATTCTTGAAAAATATTTACAAATTTTCGATAAATTCATAGTACCCCCCCCCCTCCCCCAGAAAGAGGGCGTGGTTCTCCATTTGAATAAACTTGAATCCCCTTAACCCAATAATGCTTTGTGCCAAGTTTGGTTGAAATTGGCCCAGTGGTTCTGGAGAAGTCAAATATGTAAAAAGTTAACAAACAGACGGATGCCGGACAAAAAGTGATCAGAAAAGCTCACTTGAGCTTTCAGCTCAGGTGAGCTAAACATTACGCAGTTTCGAAAAGAAGTAAAAGCATGGCTAAATGGAAAGACTCCATATACATACATTTATTTAAGCCGCCAAAAGATGAAAGACAGAGGAAATTGAACTGCTCCCGCCATAACTAATCCTTATTTAATTCAGCCTTACCAACTAATTTACACATTAATTTATCGATTTTTTTTCAACTTTTTATAGAACAAAGTGGACGCATAAAATGTAAATTCAGCAGGAATCTGGGCACACAGAAAAAAAGAAATATAATCGATTTTAAGTGCACATATTTCCAGTTATGATCGTTATTTGCTTTATTTGGGACGTTGAAATTGGTAAAAAAAAAAAAAAAAAGGTGCTTAAAATGGGTCCGAGTATAGCAAGATGGTACCGTACTTATTTACAGCTATTTTAAACCGATTTCGTTGTCTCTCCATAAATGTGGAACACAAAATATGCTGCTTTAAAAAAAATAATGGAGAGATGACCCAGAGATGACATATGATATACTTTTTCGATATATTTTGCGATGAAAGTTAACCAAGTCTAGAAATCTTACAATGTTTTTTTTTAAATACTACTTTATAAATAACAAGCATACATGTAGCTCTCATGATTCGTTCCGTTATGTGAAGGATAAAAACCTTCTAATAAAATAAATGTTAACAAGAGATGTTTGTGAAACACTTATGCATGCCCCCTCCCTTGGAAACATCCACGAAGAAAATGAACGGAAACTGCAAATAAGTGGAATTTTTTTAAGTCCGAGAGGCATAATTCTGTAAATAATTGCACAATCGTACCAAAAATCAAACTTGACCTAGATATTATCATGATAAATCTGTATACCTGGAAATTTCATTCAATATGTGCAACCTCTGCGAAGTAGAATTTAACTAAGTCCAAGGGGTATAACTCTGTCGAAAACTGCACGATCACACTAAAAATCTAACTTGATCTAGATATCATTATAATCAATCGGTATACTAAATCTCATTTCAATTTGATTGTGCAACCTCTGCGAAGAAAATAAACGGAAACCATTGGTGGACCGACCGACAGACAGACAGCAGCAAAGCAATATAATTTCTGGATCGAATCCTGCTGGTGTTTTCTTTTTCAAAATATTTTTTCTACATTTATTTGAATTAACTATTTGGTTTTTAAAACAAAACAAAAATATTGGCAACTTCCGCTATGATATATCGGTTTGAAGAGTTTAACAGAATTGTTTTATTTTCGAGTCTTAATTAAGACGATTACGTTTCTGACACGTATGTACATGTAAGAAGTAGTTTCACAGGAAATGTATAGGTGTTGCGTTTGCAAAAATTAAAAAAAAAACACTTTAATAAGCAATAGAAAGCGACCGCTTAGTGTTAACGTCGCAAAGGTTCTTTGAACGAGAGCTATTGAAACTACAAATGTAAGCAATTGTGACAAATGACTTTCAGTCGAGAAATATTTCGCGAATACTACTTTAATCTAAACTCATGGTACTGTGAGCATGCTCAAAATGATACCCCTGCTAAGAAAATATAATTTTTTTGCTGTATTGCACATATGGTCGAATGTCCTAAAATCAACAGTGTCCAAATTTCGACGGTATTTATCTTTTGTTTACATCTCGCTCGTTTTCGCAGGAATAAGAGAAATTTTGTATGCATATGATACTATGATAGACTAGCAATCAACTGGCCTAGTATCTATTAAAATGCACTTCAAACAAGTAAGAAAATAATTTATGAATTTTTCCTCACAAAAAAAACAGCAAATGTTAATCCACCATTACCCTGAATTTAAATCACCGTAACACAAAAATATAAACACTATGACGAAACACATGGTTTATCGTCTGCAAGGACCGAAGATTCATTAATGAAAAACAAGTAATGTTGTAAGGATAAATTTAACTGACAAGACAATGTAGAGCAATCGTCGAATTTAGGACCAAGTGATGTCGGCCGTAAATTTGTTGATGAATTTATACTTTGTATATTGAAATAATAAAATGTAAAAAGGTTAATCAAATTATGTTAACACAGCAATATGATTGATATTCATGATAAATGTCTTAGCTTTCAAAATTATTGCTCATTTTATCTGAAAAGAGGACCTATAGATAAAGACTGTCGAAATATGGGCACCCTGCAGGGGGTATAAGTTTGCTATTTTCAGAGAGCTTGCATGTTTTTTTTTTATATAGGAATATACATGTACTTCAAATTCCAAGTAGTAATATACTTTGCAAAATTAAAGTAACTAATTAATTGGTTAAATCTGTAGCATATTTTGAGTTTTTAGACATGTAACCTCAATTGATTTATGTAGATTCTTGCAAACTCAAATCGTGTGTGTCCACTTTCCAGACATTGGTCCAATCTCTTTTATCTCTTGGGAGTTATCTCTCTTGTCACTGATCATCTTCCTGAACCCCTGCAGGTGCTCTGGCCAGTGCAAGTGTTCATGGGGAATATTTTATATTGTAAAGATACAAAAATCACAAAAATCAATAAAACTACCTCCATTTTCATGAGGAAAATATTATCAAAAAATTTATGACATTTCACACCCCATGCACACATTTTCTCTCTCATTTGTGTGCATACAATTAATTGCGAAAAAAAAAAGATTAACAAACTACCTCCCATTGATTAACTCTTAAATTTATTATAATTCAACTACATTCAATAACATAACAATTAAAAGGTCAGAAAAAATAGTAAATATATAAATGTCTAATTAGACTATGATGATAGTCAAAATATCTCTAGGATCACAGAAGTATAACTTGTAGCACGTCAACAAATGAAATATATATGGTTGAAAATGAGTTAAAGAAAATGGGGGAATGGTTTCAACAATACACAACTATGTCAGGTGCTTCGTGAAGTTTGGCATAGTGATCAATGTTCCCCTAATGATGACCCACTGTATGCTGTATTATGACTTAGATATCACATAGTCCTGATAGGCTCGATAGAGTCCAGCGATATACTTGCACAGACTGTGAGGGACATCTGCCGGGAACAGACAAACCTCGTTCTCTGAGGAGCAGAGAGCAGACACTTTGGTTAGCTTGTGTTTCGTCTTGGTCTGTAGGGGAATGTACCGTTGAACGTCCACATTTTCAGCAATGTCCCTGAATTGGATGACCTTTTTCGGGTCCTATAAATGACAAGAATGAATGCCATTCATTTTTGGTTTTGGTTTTTCTTTGAGTGAGAATGTATTTCCTTAGTTTTTCCCCTTGATAAGAGGTCATTAAAGGGGCATGGTCAGGATTTTGATCAAAAATTATTTTTTCGATTTTAATGTTTACAATGCTTCAGTAAGGCATTTTTAATAGGCAACCAAAATTTGAATGTCATTTGTTGAGTTATAAGCGAGTTACAGAGCTTACATTTCTTTGCTATGTAAACAAAGCTTTTGTTTACATTTTGAATGTTGAAGTGAAATTTTCAGTTTTACACCTAAAATGAATGTGTTAATCGTTTGGAACTGTTTATCTATGCTTGAAATGAATAAGAATATAGACAAATGAGCTTGAAAAGATTTTTTACTGGTAAATTGAACCTATGTAAACTAAAACAGGGCACGAGCCTTGTCTATATGACAAAGCATTGTGAGTCCTGTATATTGCTTAAAACTCATCGACGGGCACCCAAATTTCATTTGATCATTAGAAATGTATTCTTAAAGCATTGCAAATAATAAATACAGAAAAATAGAATTTGACCAAAATCATGACCATGCCCCTTTAAAACTTAAACATAGTAGTTTATGAATTGAATATTAAATGAAGAATTCTACTGACTAATATTGTTTGCAGAAGACAATTCTTAATGAACAAACTGGCAGTTGATGTCATACTGGTACAGTGGAATATTTGTATTGATTTCAGGTCACATAAACATTGGTTAAACAACAACAACAAAAATTGTATCGTAAATATATGTTGACACACGAAATTATAAACCATGTCATAATATTAACATTATTAACATCAATCAAATTGCTTCTTTCAATACAATATGGTTCTATTGGTACTTTCTACTGAATTCTTTTTATAATTCCTCAAATTAAACTAAAGAATACATTTCAGAGAATACAAACATATTTTCTGAAACATATAGATAATGTTAAAGGATTCTATATGTCTGTTAAACTACTCTGATTGTCATGTTATCCATATTAATATCATTTGAATAAAAATTAACTTTCCACATGATAATCACAGCATCTTTAAATAAACAATGAAATATAATTAATGAAATATATGCATGTAAATAAAAGACGACAAATCAATTACAAGAGGCCCATGGGCCACATCGCTCACCTGAGCAACAATAGGCATGATCAAATCAGCTTCATGGAGTCATAATACAAAATATCTGGACAATGTGGTATAATACATGTAGATCATACACAAAATAATCTTTTTCCTTCTGGATATTCTTATGTTTATAATCATTAGTCCCTTTTCTAACAGGGTGATTTTAAAGTCATATCACATGTTGAGTATTGCAGCTCTCAAAAAGATCAATATCAATTGTTTATATATGGGAATATCATAAACCTACATCAAACTCTGATCCTTCTTGTGAGGCCGAAGAATTGTCTTGGGGCCAAAGTCTTAACAATTTTAAAGAATCAGCAATATATAAAAATGCTTGCATATAAGTAAAAGCATATAATGTATAATTAACATTTCAGTTTTTGTGAATAATTAAAATGTTTTCCTTTGTACAACTGAATCCCCAATGTGGCCACACACTTATCCTAAAGATTGTGATTTGAACAAATTTGAATCTACACTATCTGAAGTTGCTTCCAAACAAGTTTCAACTTTTCTAGGCAAATTTTTTTTAGAAAAAGATTTAAAGATATTTTTCTCCATATTCCTATGTAAAAATTTGGGGACCATAATTTTCATATCCTTGAATCTACACTATCCAAGGTTGCTTCCATATAAGTTTCAGCTTTCCTGGCCAAATGGTTCTTGAGAGGAAGATTTTTAAAGATTTACTCTATATATTCTTATGTAAAAATTTGACCCCCAATTGTGGCTCCACCCTATTCCCGAGGTCATTATTTTCACAACCTTGAACTTACGCCAGCTAAGGATTCTTCCACATAAGTTTCAACTTTTCTTGCCAAATGGTTCTTGAGAAGAAGAATTTCAAAGATTTATTCTAATTATTCATATGTAAAAAGTCGACTCCCCTTTGTGGCCCCATCCTACCCCAAAGGGTCATGATTTTCACAACTTTGAATCTACACTACCCAAGGATGCTTCCACACAAGTTTCAGCTTTCCTGGCTGATTGCTTTCTGAGAAGAAGTTTTTTAAAGATTTACTCTATATATTCCTATGTAAAAAGTCAACCCCCCAAAGTGGCCCCATCCTACCCCCGAAGGTCATGATTTTCACACAAATTTGAATCTACACTACCTGAAAATGCTTCCACAAAAGTTTCAACTTTCCTGGCCAAATGGTTCCTGAGGAGAAGGTTTTTGAAATTTTCTCAAAAAATTTCAATAATTCCTAATTTTACAACAGGGCGTGATCCTTAATTTTTACAACTTTAAATCCCCTTGGCCTACTGATGCTTTGTCTTAAGTTTGGTTGAAATTGGCCCAGTGGTTCTTGAGAAGATGTTGAAAATGTGAAAAGTTTACAGACAGACTGACAGACAGACGGACAGACAGACGGACGACAGACAAAATGTGATTAGAATAGCTCACTTGAGCTTTCAGTTAAGCTAAAAACAAATAAAGGATAACAAAATTTCTTTGAATGTATAAACAAGAAATTAGAACAAACACTATAAAACATTTCCAAGGTTTACCAGCAGAGATTTGAAAGCCTTCTTCAAAAGCATCCACTGTTCAAAAGTAATCAATAACACATAAAGCAGAGCTCTATAAAATACTAGGAATTTTAATGCAAGATCTGGTCCAAATCAAAATGTGCAGTGAATTTAATTAAGGAATAAGGAGTCATTCTTTGAGTATTGTGAGATATCATGATAGTTTTGGTCTGGGCGTGATAAAATCCAATAAAGCCTGAAGGGCTTTATGATAGATTTGATCATGCCAAGACCGAAATTGTCATCTCATAATATTCAAAGTATGATTCCTTATTACTCGCATTTATAAATATAATTTTTTTTACTATCGTACGATTTAAAAATAAATAAGCAAATCCCACTGGCTCCTCAATTTGGCGTCATTTGAAATTATGGGTATATAGTATAAGATAATACATAGCGTTATCACAGGCAAAGACACTGGAAAATGTAAATACATGTATTGATATTTATAATAGGAAATGGTATTTAGCCTTCCCTGCACTTGCTGAGAAAAAAAGGAGAGAGAGAAAAGTCCAAGGTTATTTTGCCAGGTTATATCACTAACCAATTAAATCCCCTGATGTGTTTCACGACTTTCACTGGGAAATATTTTATACAGACTGTAGCTTTTGTATACATGTGAACATACAACCTCTGAATTGACTGTCAATCAATACAATGTCTATTCTGTCCAAGTTACTCAATGGTCAGAATACGGGCAAGCAAAACCAGAGGCTTAATCTTGGTTTAAGTTTTAACCATCTATTGTATGCACAAGTTTATATTCCAGGATCCCTATACTGGTGTTATCAAGTTCAAAATTAAAGACAAAGCAACATGGTCATGGATGTTTGAAACTGGAGTAACAATACTTAAATTGCAATTTCTGGCAACAATGTATAAGTAAAACAATGTAAAGGCATGTTAAACTGAGATGCTAAAAGAACTATATATGATAAGAGTTAAATTTGGCCCCCATAATTCGCCATTTTTTAAGTGTTTCTGGTACAATAAAATGTTAACTTCTTTTTTAGAAGAGTTGATATAAAATATATTTTTCATCTATTTATTTGATTTATTTGCACTCAATGGCAGTATATGACGTCAGAAGTGACGCCATTTCTATAATTCAATCAAAATCAGCCAAAAATTGACATTTTTCTTATCTTTTTACGAATGGGAAATATAGAGCGCATGCTTGAACAAGGAAAATTTGTTTGTCACTTATAAGTCTTGGCTAGATACATCTCTGATTAAAATATTTTATTTGTTCAAGAATGCGCTCTATGTTTTCGGAAGGAAAAACTGTTTGAAAACAAGCTGTTTTACGCTAAAAATGCAAAAATGGCGGGAAAATGTTTTCTTTACAATGTCATATTTCTAAATTGTGGGCACTTGAACTAAAATGAAAATTATGTAAACACATCACATACATATTTGTACTAAGAAAACAAAGAATGATAGTAAAATGATGATGTTCATTTTAGGGGGCCATTTTAGGCCCTTATCATATATAGTCCTTTGAGATTTTAAAATGACTGTGTCTTTGAATAGAGAATATGTTTATAAATTTCAAAAACTTTTGAAATAATTTATCATACAAAATGATAGGTAAAGCCCTGTTTTAACTCAATAATTCTACTAAGTTTCAACAAGGAATCTTGAATATCAAAAAATAATTAGAGGTCCATGTGTTAATGCCTGTAAATATTCACATACATTTAAAGGCCGAGGTTTTTAACCGGGTGGTTTACCTCCGGTAAGTTCAGGTGGGGGTGGAGCCTATATCGATAAAGGTGTGAAGCCCCGAGGGAAACACACTTGCTTGTGTATACATGTCTATATACAGACCCTGAAACGTACTACTACACCACACGCTCGCTGCACGCTCGCTACACGCTCGCTAAACGGTTCACACGAAACGCTGAACGGTTTACACGAAACGCTGCACGCTTTGCCCCAAACGCAAAACAATTTACACGAAAAACTGAACAGTTTACACGAAACGATTCTCGCACGAAACGATTTGCTCGCTTTTCACACGCTTTGGACACGCTTTTATCCTGATCGATTCGGGTCCTCTCGGATTTTTACCCTGACTCTGTAAGTAAGAATTAGTTTTAAGAAAACACAAAATAATAGAATACTGATATTAGAAACATATATGTACATAAGTATTGAATTGATTAATTAAATTAATTTGGTGCTTATATTTAAAGCAAAAAAATATTTTTTCTCAGAATTAGCGAAAAATATTACTTCTATAAATATATCTATTGCTCAACAGAAATATCCATGATTCTTATTAGTCCCGTAAATAATCAAAATTCCAGAGAAAAAAAGTTACCGTAACACAATATTCAATACCAAAAATAAAATCCGTTTGATTACAAACTGAAATCGGTTTTTCAGTATTCGGCGGGATTTTTTTTTCTTCTCACATTAATATTTTTATTGGTTTCAGAAAATACGATGTAAAAATACTAACTGTAAATAAACCTGTAATTATTTACATGGATAATTTTGAAGTTATATAAAATAAAATTAGTCACATAAGTTAGAAAAATGCTATAAAATAACCGATTAATTTTTTTTATGTCGAATCATTCGCGTAAATAAATGTTCCGTACATAATATCACAGAAAAAAAAATCAATGGATTAAACAATAAAGAAAGTTGTCATTACTATTTCGGATTTCGGAAAGAACAAAAAATAAAAAATGATTTAGATTTTTGTCTCAATATTCGTATACATAACCGCACCCCGCATAACGGCGTACAATATATCTATCATAATCTATTTGAATTAAGTACCATACATATAGATTCCCATAATAATTAATTGCATGTGTACATTTTAGACAAATTTCAGTGTGTTAATTACTTGTTGTTTTCCGTTATCAGTGTTTAAATAATCAAAATAATAACTTGTAGAAATATTTTTATTCGGGATTCAGAAGAATTTACTTCCCGCATTTCATAGAAATGAACAGTATATTTTCTTTCTATGTTTACATCTAATTTTGCTCAAATTAATGTTAAATAATCTATCATTGAAATTGTGTGCATCATCAAATACTGATTCCGACTACCTTGAATTCATTAAATTTTCATTGGCTATTGACTAAAAAAGAGACGCGTGAACATCCAATGAAAACGAATACACAGAGTTTGATTGACAGGCTCAGCCAGGTGCAGGTCTTACCCGATGTCCGAGGTTATGTGTACTGGTTGTACACAGCCGAATAGTCTCAATAACTAGTCTTCTTTCAATACGCGTACTTTTCTTTTGTTTGTTGAAATTAATTCAATTTTGTAAAAAGATAAGTATATCATTTCTTATAGATTTTTTTCACGAGAATATCTCAAAGGAGTTTTGCCAATCACAAATAGTTTAAAGTAATGTTTAACACGAGCGTTATTTTGAAACAATTAAATTGTTAGAGAGTTCCGAATGAAATCTAATGAACGTTTCACACGATTCTCGCACGCTTTGCCCGAAACGATTTACACGCCTTGCCCGAAACGCTGCCCGCTTTGCCCGAAACGCTAAACGGTTTACACGAAACGCTTCACGATTCACACGAAACGCTAAACGGTTTACACGAAACGCTAAACGGTTTACACGAAACATTTCTCGCACGAAAGTCGCACGCTTTTTTGGTGTAGTAGTACGTTTCAGGGTCTGTACAAGGGGGTTAAAATGCTCTCAACAGAGTTTTTTCGATGATCTAAAAAATATCGTATTTATATATGTACTTGGAAAAGCAAATTGTCATTCATTGAGATGAATATGAAAGCATGAAATAACCGTGTGCGACATTGCCAAAATCTTTCGTTTGTTTAAACAATTAAGTTTCTGACTGGATCTAGTGAGAGTTTATCGCAATGTTTTATGCAATATGTTATCATCGTACTGTACTCAAATACTATTGTGGTACATAAACCAAGTACGAGTAAATTTTTGATTCATATCTTTCACAATTTTCAAGAGCAGAAAATTTAATTTAATTTAACTTAATTGCTGTCAACAGTAGTTTCTTTTGATTATAAAGACAAGGCGTTTTATCATTACGGTATCCATCAAAAGACAAAAGTTAATTGCATGATCTTCACAAGCGCTAGACATGGTATACACAGGACAAGTAAACGAATGTCAATCATTTTCTAACATCCAATCTGGGGCCTCAATTCAGTTGATTGACAGGGGTACACTGACCAGGTAAATTTGAAGGCAGTGCTTATTTTCTCGGTCTTTAAGCTTGTCTCAAAAACAGCAACGCATATTGTATGACAAGATCTTACAGAGAGATATCGTTTGATGTTAAAGAAATGTGATAGAGTAGCTGCTGAGTATCTGGAGACACCTGGTTACCTTTTTCATGCAGTCCCTTGTGATCGCAGACTGTTGAAGATCTACAATAAACTTCTTCTGTATTGGATATGTATCATCAATATACTTGCATACTGCTGGAATAATTTGTTCCTGAAAAAAGAAGAATAATTTATGGGATCAGTTCTCAAGAATAAATGAGCTTTTTTATTTACTCGGTGTCTCAGATAGAACCTGCTCTCTTCATAGAATCTGATCTCACATCTTTCTACAAGACAGCTGGCATATTCTATTGTAATGGAAACAGTAGTTTCATGTGGCACATGTTTATATAAGAATGTTTGCTTGCATAGTTTTCACCTGATAATAACCTCTGATATGGTCGTTCTATCACCAAATACGAAATAGCTATCTAATAGTTAACAGTTAAAATGTTGGGTTTTAGAAAGGATTGTGGACCATGCATTAACCCTTGCTCAACAAAACAGCATTTTAGAGCTAGCATATTAGATGTTTTCTCATTAAGGTTCTTTGACCCTCAGCCTCAAAGTATTTTTTACATCATAAAAATGTTATTTGTCCTTCAAACTTTCGCTTAAAGGAAATGAAATGAAATTAATTTATGGTATCCATGTATTTTACCAAGTTATTGCAAATTTGCTAATGGAATTTTAAAATATAAAAGTTGAGATCAAATTTTAACCAAAACAGGTATCGGAGATCATTAAGTACATGTTTAATGCTACATATTTATTATATCATGTAGGTTTAAAAGTCTAATGATTTGCTAGCAAAAATGCATAATTAGCTCATGTCATTCATAACTGTAAATTGACATTTACATCATAAGAAATTAAGCCCATGCTTATAATATGCTTTGTATATTACCGGTGGTGCTGCAATATTCACTGCCATGTCACGAACATTGACACGCTTTGCATCCAGAAAATCAGTGTAGTAATTTTGAGCATCGTTGTCATCTGAAATATAGCATCAACATGGAAACAATGGCTTTATTACAAACACTCACCAACGTTTGAGGAAAGTAAAAGGATAAATCTAGAGGTAAAATGTCGAGAGAGTATTTTGGTAACAAATGTTTCACAAAATATCTTTGAAAATTGGTAAAGAAGTTAGTATTCCATTGTCAAAAAAAAATGCGAATTGCAAATATTATCCATAGCAGTATGAAATTTTCATAATTGTTTAAAATCAGATCCTTAATGCTCCAAATTAATATCATTAATTATTTAGTAATTTAAAAGGTACATGTATAATACTTGAACATGTTTAAAGTAATGTCTAATGAACTACATGTATTGTGAAGTTTACAGTAATAACATTTATATAAATAGTGCTTGTTTGGGAGCTAGGGTAACAGTTGAAACCCCTGAGAAAACCATTGTAAACTGATGCATAGCTTTGCTTTATGTTTGTTAATAAGAGATACACAATAACTGTATATCAAAGAGCTATACAAGGATACAATAACTTAATCTTACAGAACTATAAAGATTGGCCTCTTTTTTAATTATCACCATATAAAAGTAATGAGTGTAGAATTTCAATATACCTGTCAGCTTTTATTATCTATAAAATGTTAGGGTACATAGTCACAGTATATTTTGCAACGTATATCTTTCATATCAATGTTACGGATTTATGACAAAGTATTTGTGTTGACAGTTAGGCATAGAGATAATTTAATATGTAAAAACAGGATGAAGAAGACACAACTTGAATCCTTTTCTTTACAGCATTTAGAGAAATTCAGTAATCTGTACTAATTAACATATAATGTAAATCAAAAATGTTTGTAATTAATTTGTTCTGTAAAATAATCTACGCAAACTAACTTATTCTACTTGCCATGGTACTTCAAATTAGTTTACAGGTATGTCAAATTTTGAATAAGTGTCTGTGTAATACTAAAAATCTTGACTTATTAGTTGGTAAGAAGACAACTGCAGTCTGCTATTTGTACATACAGATATGACAAAAACATGAAACTACAAACCATTAAATACTGCAATATATGGTCATTTGATGCAATCTGTATTGCAGATCACAAAATTTTATCGTAATTATATATATCAGGTACTTACCAAAAATAAAAAAGATGACAGTATCTACGTTTCTGACATGTGGAACTTCGAGATTGGAAAAAAATTCACAGACTTTATCCCAGATGTCTTCCTTTGCTTTGGAGGATACATCCATGGAGACAAGTTTCTCTCGCTTTGCAAAATAGTCTGTGAATATTTGAACACACTCAGCATAGAGACGGGCTCTTTTCTGTTAAATAAATAATAAATTCGCAGTATTAAATTTACAGTGAAATAAATTAAACTCTGGTAGATTCAAAAAATTTTAAATATTTTTTTGAGGGGGGGGGGGGGGGTTGGGGGTGGGGGTATACATGCATGTACTGTGTTTTTGGTGCTTTAATTGGTTTCGGGCTTCCTTAAAGAAATATTCTTTTTTGTGGCTGTTATTTTTTTCCAGGTTACTGAACAAAGAATAATTTATCATAACTGAACAAAGACTCTCAGCTTTCATTTATAATATCCCTTGGGGATTCTGGCCAGAAAGGATCCTAAGCATCCCTTTTAAGGTATAATTGTGAAGAACCCTTAAAACTCAAAGGCCATATTAGGTAGGTGCAATGTATAGGTACAATTCTGTCAGTCCTTTACCCAAAACAGTGATACAAATAGACATTTAAAACAGAATTAACCATTCAGATATATGTAAAAAACTTGAAGAAGTGACAGATGCCAAGTCACAGAGACGAAATTTTTGCAGACCAGACAGTACGTAACCCATCAACGCGCCTTCAAGATCTCCTTGCTCAACTGAGCAGTTATCGTGTGGATGTAGTCATTTACATCGTAGAAGACTGCAAATTCAGCTTGGTAATGATTTTGCAAGAATACAAAATTGGCTACAGAGCCATTACATAACTGCATTAATAAAAAATTCTGAATTTTCCTAAAAGATAAGAAGACTTGTCCACGACTTGCATCAAATGAAGTCTGGATCAACACTGATTTGTCTTTAATTTCAAGGAAAGGAAATTAAATCATCTTTTGTTTAATATTCTAGATATCCCAATAACTTCATCCAATAGTAAATAAAAACCACACCAATTAAGATAATCAGGGGGGGGGGGGATTTTTTTATCTCAGAATTTCATATTGATTTGAAAGTAATGATCCATTAAGCTTGAACATTTCTTCATTGCAGTGTTCAAAGATCTACGATAATCATACACATCTCTATCATATATTGTCTGCGATGCATTGTACCAATTTATACACAGAGTTCTTTACTTTTTAATCATCAAAATATATATTGCCCAAGATATTACATATGCAAGCAATTTATTTTAAATCTTTGCAATAAATAGTTTTCAGGGGCTAGCTAAGGCTTTGATGAACATAGGCACAAAACATGCAAAATATGGCAAAGGGTCAGGGAGCCATCCATAGTGGGTCCAGAGCAGCACCCTGGTGATGAGTTAAATGGGACATGGCCCCCATAGGAAAATGGATTTCATTGGTATACAGACCACACACATCTACCATAAAGATATGGAATATACGGGATTTAATACTACAAGTCTACCTCCAGTTGTATAGAATCAGTATCAGCTATCAGTGTGCCTATTAATCCTTATATATATAGTGACTGTCAGTCTTCCAGTGAGTCATTAATCAACTCGATCATCATAATCACTAATTACTGATAATCTACGTGGTAAAACATAACCAGTACTAACCGCTAGTCTTCCAGTGTCGGCCTCATCAGATTGCTTCGGCTGAGCACTTTGTGTTTTAGTTTCTTTCGGTTCTGCTGCCTTTGGAACAGCACACTGAGGGGCCAGGATATTCTTCTCACTTGTGACAGTGAAATTGATTGCAAAGGAAATAGGAAACTGAAAAGAAGAAAAAAGAACCATTAAAGCTAGAGTCTTTTTATCTACATGCTTGTAAGCATGTTATTTTGTGGAGAAATGTCTTGAAATGCTGACGTTGTCAGTACTCACTATATTTCTGGCCTCTGAAATTCATTTAAACATGTTTCCTCTATTCCTCATCAGTCCAATAAAGATAAGAAATGCAATATTTGTTTTTTTACAGGTTAAAAATAGTAATCTAGATCCACACATGAATTAAAGTGAATTAAAGTCAGACCCTATTTATCTTCCATTATTTTCAATACTATTTTCATTTTTTTTCCCCATCTCAACAATGTGAAGATTTTCACTACAGAATTCAAAATTTTATTTTCAGTTATATGATATTTTTCTGTTTGGATATATAGTTTTAATTGAAAATATATACTGCTACTAAATTAAGACCTTACTAAAAAGCACTGAGTTGCATTTTGTATGCAATAAAAAGAAAAATTCAAAATATTCTAATTCCAAAAATAGCCAGGTAATGCACTCTGAATTTTTAGGGCTTAACAGGTCTAAATGCTAATAAAGAAGAAATATAATCTATCAAGGAAAATTATCTAAAACTGAGGAATGTCACATGTAACCTTAAATACTATTCATGTTGAAAGTTGTTGAAGAGAAAGTCCAAGACATTATAGAGATTAATCCGAGTAAAATGTCTGAAGGAAAATTTGACATCAACATTTCCAATTTAACAAATTTAAATTAATATTAGTAAATCTAAAACTAGCACCACCTTTTCATGCTGTAATTTTTTTTATGTTTGCATGAAGAAATAAAGCTCAATGGCATGTCAAACTGAATCCGTCTGTATCTTTTTTTATAATTACATTTTTAAATGTATTCGTTTGTGATAACAATACAATTCAATTTTGAAGCCAAAAGCCCAATAATTTCATAAAAGATGAGCGACACAAAATGGGCGTGTCTTGTAGAATAACTGAAAAACAGTATTCCCTGCGCTGCCTCGTAATACATAGCATGTGCTACTAGCTGCAGGACTGTAGCTCCCGGTCTGAAAAAAATTCGGATAGACAACCTGGGAGTTACAGTGCCTCCCATAGTAAAAATCTGCAATTTAAGGCGCACAAAAATCTGGGCTAGTTTGGGACTGATTAACCTTAATTACACACAAATTCTGTGAAAAAAATAAGTACCATTAAATTCTTCATGAAATTTCCTACTGATATCGTCTCTTTCCTTGCCCCTGACTTTCCCCGAAACACGCTAATCGACCTCGGAAAATGAAATATGTTAAATTCACGTCGAGATCAAGAGTCGCCATTTTTTCATGTAAACAAACTGCAACACTTCACTTTACAGGACTGGTGATGGTGTTTAAAAGAATATCAGAGGCAAGTAAAGCGACAATATCTGTAGTAAAATGTCCGAGGAATTATTTGAAATCAAATATTTTTACAGAATGTGTTCGGAAATAAGATTAATCAGTCCCAAACTAGCCCAGATTTCTGTGCACCGTAAATTGCAGATTTTTACTATGGGAGGCACTTACTGTAGCTCACAAGTCGTCCATCCGAATTTTTTCAGACCGGGAGCTACAGACCTGCAGCTACATGTGCTACATGAAAATATAGTGGTTTTAAAATGTTGTTTTAAAGTGCTGAAATTGGAAAAATTATAAATACATGTATATGTAATAAAGAATCATTCTTTGAAAAATTAAGGTGATAATTTTGTTCAGAGCATGGTCAAATCTATCATAAAGCCCAAAGGGCTTAATTGGATTTGACCACACCCAAACCAAATTTATCACCTCATAATCCTCAAAGAATGATGCCTTATTCCTTAAATATTTACCTTGACACTTTTATTTTCATTAATTGCATGACAGGAGATCAACAAAGAAACAACAAAGAATCACAAAAACACAGAAACTATAATATACTTACTCTGTTTTCAAAGATTTTGAAATCATTTTCACATTCTTTTACATTTCTGAATGGGGTCATAAGGAATTTGAGATTTGGCATGAAGTCCCACAATATGCAGTTATCTTTGCCCTCTTTTTCTATTTGGTTGCATATAAGACCGAAGATCCATTGCAATCGTAACAGTTCTGGCTGGGTCTGTCAAACAGAAAAAGAACTATCAAACAACCAATCTAATTAGATTGATTAAAAACCATAATTGTCATTATTGATTAAGAATTATGAACTGGTGATGCAAAATACAATGTACTTCTGCATTAAGCTTACAAAAATAAATCAGTTTCCTATAATTATAAGCTTTAATCTGAGAGACGCCACGTGATAGAGACGCCACATGATATGGCTACCATGGCAAGCAAATTGAAATGGATATTGTCTATTCACTCTATTGCTCATTAATTCAGTGGCAACACGTATTACTAAATACCGACTTAAAATTATTCTGAATTATGCACTGAAACTGTAGATCATTTTCTTTGCATGGCCTGTGCTAGTCTTGTACATGTACTTGCCCAGGGTATACTATCTACTGATGTATTTAATATCCCCCCCAACCCCCCCCCCCCCCCCCCAAAAAAAAAACCCCCAAAATATCAATATTACTGTTAGAAGACTGATTTAATTGTTGACAAAATCTTATCAATCTGGTCCTATACTCTTCTCTTATCAATCTGGTCCTATACTCTTCTCTTATCAATCTGGTCCTATACTCTTCTCTTATCAATCTGGTCCTATACTCTTCTCCTATACTCTTCTCTTATCAATCTGGTCCTATACTCTTCATGCAAGCTCTCATTTTCAACAAAAGCTTCAGGAACTGTTGAACTTTTTTAGGCTTTCAGCTACCTTGGTTATGTTGGTTGCCATAAATTGCTAGACTAAGTGTTTCTCTAACAAAGTCACACAAGTATTCCATGTATACTTGTTCAGATTATATATATTCCTTTTAATTACATATATGGTAAAGACAGTTTCCATTATTCCTGGTAGAAACATACCATGGATATATGCTAAGAAATTCATTATAACCTATGGTATCTCAAACCCAAAAGAAGATATATAGAAATTATTTACTTGCTTTATTTATTTAGTATTCAAAAGATTAACTAATAAAGAAACATAATTCATTTGCTATCTTGCTTTCATGAAATCATAAACAGTTTGGTATTTTACAAAGACGTTTTAGTAAATCTGAGCAATTTTGATAATACTCGATCTGTGCTGTCTCTGGAGTGCACACGTTCCGTTTAATAAAAATTTCCAATATCAACAAAGTCGGTTAATGAATAGCCCACTTACTTAATATTACCTAAATATATCTTGTGATTAAGTTTATTTTTAGTTGTTCAACACTTTTTTTAAACATTAATTAAGGAGGATGGATGATAAAAAAAAAATATCAATCAGATCTACCTTAAAATTTCAAACAATATCTTTGACCATAAACCATTATAAAGTCATTGAAAGAAAAAATCCCAATAGCAGTACTTACAAAGTAAATTTTGAATATTTTCCTACATTTTTATACAGAGCTTGTGGAGATTTATAAAACCTTACAATGTGTTCTGCAAGCAATAGTAAATTTCATTTGGAAAAACCTCAAAATTGTTACCAATATTGAAATTTTTAATCCAATTCTAATATTTAACTTGCACAGAACTCCATATCTTAAACCTTGTCAGAATGAAATACAAAGAGATAAAATTATTGGTGCCTTCCTTCTAAAGTAAACTATTTAAATACAAAATTTGAAAATGTTACACTGAAAACTACTTGATCTTGCCTTTCACAACATGCACAACAAGACGACCTAAATTGCCATAATAAAAATACATACTGGTCGACAAAGTAATATTTGAAATTGTTATGTTCAAATCTCACAATAAAAGTGTCAAAAGACAAAGTAACACACAGACAGATCAGGGTTGGAAATTCACCAAAAATAGCAGCCAGCCACAGGGCTGGCTACTTTAAAAAGTTACCAGCCCTGCCCAAAATCTGCCAGTCCTGATAAAAATGTTCATTATTATGAGTGAACTATACATAAAGTTTAATATTTAAATCTGTAACACAGGCCCCTCGAAATCTTTAACTTTTACAAGTATTTGAAACCATATCTAAACATAACCCAAAGAATGCTTATTATTAAGTTTAACATAAGCTTAAAAAATTAAACTATTCATCTACATGTATATAATTATAAAACCTCTTTTAGAAACCAGCTAACAATGTCATAATCATGAACTTTTTAAACAATTTCAAAGATTGACAATAGTATGATATCAAATTTTAAAAGGGATTAAATTAAAACAACTGTAAATAAATGTGATAAAAATTTATTTATTCGGTCAGATGCACTCCTTTTAACTGCTAATTGTCTCACAACACTATTTTTCTGTAGGTTCAAAATATGGTCAAAGCAAAATAATTCCAGATTTCTCTTTGTTTTGAGGGGTTTTCCGCCAGTGACAGGGCTCTATTTTCAACGAAATAAAAACGGTTAAAACGCATAATTGTTGTAAAAATACGAGGTAACTTGATATTCTTATGCCAATTAATTGCACAGGGGATGAAAATGCTTGTACTTGATTTTCAACCACACGAGTAACTTTGATGTCTTCGAGTAAACTCTTGTGTCTTTGTGTTTATTTGCAACTAAATCGTTTATGAATTATTGTTTTAAAAGTTGTAAAGGGAGATTTCGCCAGAAGATTGTTTAAAATCAACTACCCTCATATAAATATGCGTAATTTTGGTCAGAATATATCGTAAAAATAATAGTGGTGTACAACCTATCCACCCTCGACATTGTTTACAATAGAGCTTCCCATGTGTTTCATAACTTATCAGCCATTCAAATTCTACTTTCCATCCCGGAACTGTACATCGGCGTCTTTTGTTTTGGTTGTATACTTTTTTTTTCCCTAAGCGTCAATCAAGGAACGCTTTTTGGGAATCAACAAATTCAAAAACTTGCGCATCATCTAGCATGTTGCTTCTATTGCAAAAGTGCCGAACAAAATTGTATTGCGAACACTGGTTGGCTATAACAATCATTCAGACCAATGAGCGAATAGATTACAACTTGTAGAGCTTACCTAATTCTCAACGAAACCTATCAACCGACATTGTCAGTACTTTTTGTGAATGAGGTAAATAACTTAAATATAGAAATTGTCGGTTTTAAACTAGGAACTGGCTATTAAAATTAGCCCGACCGCCGGGCTGTCTTTTGAAGTTTCGCCCCCGCCCGCCTAAGAAACAGACCGTCTCGGGCGGTCGGGCGGGCTCTTATTTCCAACCCTGGACAGATAGACAGACAGACAATGTAGTTCTTACGAGACTCTTATATTTGCAAATTATGTAATAATAATATTGAACTCCGTGGGTCTCATTACATATACACAGTCTTCAGAAAACCCGGGAGTCCGATGCCCGGGACCTGGTAAATTTGTAGGCGGGCATGTAAAAATTGCCAAATTACATGCCCAGAGGGCATGTGTAAATTTTCTGTCAACGTACAATATGATAGACTGGTCCTTGGTCTCATAGTACGAAATATCGCGCATTTACCGTGAATATCAGACAGGCATTGCCAGTCTAACAATTTGTTAACTTGCCATTTCTTCCATCCTACCCAAGTTATTCGCGTAACTTGCTTTGTGCAGTCTACATTCTCGGTACGACTTATCAAATAAGCGTCAATCGTAATCATTGAAGTGTTTAGTTAAACCTATAGTATGTGTTTGCTAAATTACGAAACGTACATCTTTAGCTATTTATTTATTTTGGTTGCACAATACATGTACCGGTCAATATAAGAATTTTGAGTTGGGCATGTAAAAATTTGAATGGGCTGGGATAAAATGATGGGTCTACATGCCCGAAGGGCATGTGCTGAAAAAAATTTGTCGTGAAGACTGTATACAAGATAATACATTATCAACATGATCAACAATATAAACTTTATATGCTTATAGGAAGTTGATACCTTCAACAAAGCTGCAATATCTTCTGTTCTCTTGCTGGAATTTGGATTTTCTAACTTCTTGGACAACTCTTCCATTAGCACTGTTTCTGTGCTAATCAGTTTTAATCCATAAACATGTGAGACATCATCTAGAAGCTTTCCTTTCCTACTTCCTGGGCCACCTAAAAAAGAAAAAAATTGGCATAAATAAACTGAGAGAAAAATAAATCCAGATTCGATCCAGTATGAATTGTCTCACGGATTCCAAGTAAAATCAGTATTAACTGAACACAACACTACAAAGAGTGGACTTCAACAGAGCCCAGGCTTCCCTTTATCTGTCAGCTTAAGTCATATTAATATCACTTGTCTGAATTCAAAATTTGGTTGCATAGGCTTTTGATATTAAATTACTAAAAATAACAGAGGCCTAAGTTTTTGTCTTTTTTGGTAGGTCTTCATTTATCAAACCCTCATATATGCGAAATGCTTTTTTTGCCTTTGGTAACCTGGCCTCCTGCTTCATTTGGTTAAGGAAGCTTCGCCTGTGTATGGTGTATGCTGGTGAACAAATTCGCCTTTTTGCAAGTATGATTGATGGTTAGCTCACATTTAGGTGATTAAAAAGTAAATGCTTGTTTATAAATCAGCACATTAATTGATAATATGCAATGATTTAACACATTTTCATTCATTACGTGATAAAATAACGTTTTATTCATTTACATTACACAACCTTACTCACATACAAAATAGACAGCGACTGCAGAATGCATGATTAAGGCTATAATTATTCTGGCAGATAGAATCATTTTGAAATGTGGAGAAACTGCTGAAAAAATTTGCATTTCATGGTACTTTTAATTTGACTATTGTTATATCTGTTACCATGGTTACATGAACATTGGTGACATTTTACGCCATTTTATTTCATTTGCCGATTTGCCGTTCAAAGCAGTTCACATGATCAGCGCATTTCGGCACATGCCGATATGGGACAAATGAAGTGCGCCCTTTACTAACTGATTAAAGTAGGATTTCTTACAAATTTATATTGTCTTTAATTGCAATATTTGCCTGCCAAATCAGAAAAATAGTTCCACTTGCTGGAATAGAAACTTTACTTGCCCCCGGTTATTAGAAATTGTTAATGTAGATACCTGCAGGTATCAATACCTAGCTATACCTAATACACTTAAAAACGATGGTTCATGGTGGCAAGCAGTTATCTATAGGCTTGACCATTTCTTAATCTTTATAGAAAGATTGTGCTTTCTGGTCTTACTAAATATACTATGCATTTTAAAATCAAAATATTCTTGAAACCATTGTTAAAAAAGGGGTTATTCTTGTGCAAGCTAGTTCTTGTTTTCATCTCCTTTCAAATTTGCCTTACACTGAAAAATGTTGACTGATGTGTTACTATCTCATATGGATATCACAAGTTAGATTTAGCATGCAACCTATAGTGTTATAAATGAATACCTGTACATGTAGATAGGCAGATTCAATTGAGCACCGTAATTCATATAGATGTAAATAACAATAAAATCTGATTCTGTTAATGCATGTCTTAATTCTTCTTCCAAATGGTCACATCGTAAAACATGTCAATAATTTTATTTTTTATCACTGATACATGAATTATTATGTGAATTTCCTACCATAGTACATGTAAGTAATCATTGAACAATCCTACAACTTAAAGCTATTCCACTGAATTTGTTAATTACACCGAACTAACCTTATCATGCTTATACAAATCATAATGGTTGGATTGTTATTTTCTAATTATTTAGTTTGTTCATTCTACACAGCTGTGTATGCAAGGCCTTAGATGAACACCACTAAAGATCTGTTAAACTTATGGTAATAAAAGTAACATGTTAAGAACATGAAGAAAGGCATAATTATTGATTTTTCTCCTTTAGAAAACATCATAAAATCAAAGTAGTATTTGCATCTGAGTTTTGTGAGGCCACCCTTTGATTTTTAAATTTGTTTTTGTAACACGGTAATACATCTCAATAAAAGAAGGGTTTACAAAGTATTGACAAGCAAACATTATAGGTCCACAAACCCTGGTCAGTTTAAACACTGTGAGAAGAATGGAGATTTTCAAAATGAACTACGCATACTTTCTCCAGCATTGTTCAATGCATGGTATATCAAATATATACCAATAAATATACCGTCATGGCAATACATTGGGAAACATAATCAACACAATTACTACAATATAATCCATTATCCTTAACAAGAATCGAACCGCAATCATTAATCATGTGCGTCGTAATTACTATAATTAATCTGTATCTTGCACTTTTATTAAGCCCCAAGACCAAATAAAACCGATACAATATGATGAATAATCAAAGGTTTCAATTTCACACTGGCATAATATTGAAATATCGTATGCATTTATGAAAACACATTTCGTATTAAAACGGCCTTACAAGATGTTACTCACCAAACACGACGATTACTTGAGGCCTCGTAGATAGAATTTTCACTTCTTTGCCAATATGAAGATTTATTTTAATTTTGTCCCTCTTGTGCAAAACTAACCCTGGGCTATCATTCTCTAACGTACTGCCACCACATCCCATGTTTTTGTCATTCGGAATGCAGCGGAATGACAGTCAGTACTCTCTTATTTTCGAGTTTGTTGTCGACTGCTACTCTACAGACCTTTGCGCATGCTCCAATCGATCTCAGCATCCACAAGAAAGAAATTCCAAAACTGAGCGCGTATGCATATCCGGAATAGCGACTATAAAGATTTTAAAATTTTTAATATTTATCATTTTCTTTGATAAATAATTAACTAAATGAAAAGGCTTATCTCATAATGTATGAAATTGGTGGCATAAAAGTTGTATAATTATTATAATTAGAGCATATACCAACTTCACTTCGTATCCTTCATAAAAAAGTAGTTGTACACCTACATTTTTTTTCTCTTTTATTCCTGGAACTATACTGATACATGTACAAAGTACATGTATATATACATAATAATGTAATGGTCATAACACGTCCATATAAATGTAATGGTCAGATATATGTACATATAAATGTAATAATTATATAGTACATGTATACATACAGGGTGATCCAAAATATCAGATACTGTTTTGAATGTCTTTTACAGTCTAAAGGAACAAATTTTAATTTAAAATAGCAGATTGCGTCCTAGCTATATGGTTTACAGGAACGTTTTTCGTTTTGTAGGTACAACAATAGGCTACAGATTTTATGACAAATTTCCATCGCACCCTGTTTACACTTCTGTGTGGTTTATTTCCTCTTTTTTCATTAAGGAGCTCTAAAATTTAAGATTTTTTGTGTAAGGTTTTTTTTTAATTATTTGATCCTTTAATAGCATAAAATGAAAGATCCCCATCCAGGTTTACACCAGGGTTATGAGTGACGCAGCAGTAAGTCACCATTTGGGCTAATTAAGTCCTGCAGGCACGTAGCATCGTTTTTGAAACTGTGTGTGTGCGTGGGGGGGGGGGGGGGGCAGACTCACCCAAAAAATCTTGACAAGCAAGCAAGCAAAAAAAAAAAGGGGGGGGGGGCTTTACTTTCCTAATCCGTGTGTGTGTGTGGGGGGGGGGGGGGTATATACCTTTAACTTCAATTTCAATGATTATTTGTTAATTCAATTTTTTGTATGTAAATTTCAGAAAAATCCTTGCTGCGTGCCTGGGACAGTCCTAAGAAACTTTCTTCAATTTTGTTTCAAACCACACAGCAATTCTTGATGTGTTTAGGGTACATTTTCCATGCTTTGATCTACTATTATTCACAATTATGTTATTTCGGATATCATTGAATACCTACACTTCCTGCTAACATATTCAGCTTTTTTCAGATGAACATTCGGAGAACCTGGACAAAATAGAGTAATTCTTGATTTTCCTTGAATGTTGTCCTATAGTTGTCCTTAGTTCCTCATTATCTTCTTTCACTATATATATAAGCCTGTATGATGAACTCTATTTTTTTCGATCTTTAATTCTTTACTACTCTACTACTCTAAAAAGTTTTTATATATCTGCATAAACCAGTTCACAATAGAAAGTAGGTTTTTTTCCGTACATTACAAATGATATTTTTTTGCCATTGGAGATTAGAATGATACCTTTATATCTAAGAGTTTATCTCATCTGGAAAGAGTTTTAAGAAGTTTAAAAATGGTATCAGAATTTATAAACATGTACATATAAATGCAGTGGCGAGTCACATGTATATATATGTACATGTGAATGTAATGGTCAGATACATTTATACAGTGGCTAAATGTACCTATACACGTAATGCATGGTTAAATACATGTACGTTTAAATGTAAGTATCAATACACTTACATATAAGTGAAATGGTCAATAACATGTACAAATGTAATCGTCAGATTCATGTACAAATTGATGTAATTGTCGATCAACATTTTGCTATTGTCTTCGGTACATACAAATGTACAGGCGCCTACACAGATACATACAAATGTACAGGCGCCTACACAGATACATACAAATGTACAGGCGCCTACAGAGATTTTTAAAAGGCCAACGAGCGATACAAAAGTCCGGTATAGAGAGTTGATTTAATTGACACCAGGTATCATGATTAAATTATTCTTATTATTTAATCACGGTTATTTTCTCTGCAATATATTCTCACCATTAGATTAAACACAAACACAATTTTCGGTGCTGTAAATCGTAAGTACCTTGTCGTGCTTTGACTCCATATATGAAAAAACAAAAAACAAACATCAACAACAAAAAATCAAACCCCCCCCCAAAAAAAAAACCCAAAACAAACAAACAAACAAAACAAAACAAACCTAAAAACAAAACACACAGCAATGGTTTCCATGTGCTTCAATTCTGTAACCCATTTATATGTACGATGGTCACATACCTTTTCTAAAATGGTTTAAGGCGCCTGGCGTTACATTTTCCAGTGTTATTGTATGTGATAACACTGCGAATCGATTTTGTAATGTATGGTCAAATACATATCATCAATTGCTATTCTAATATTTAATCATACAATTGCTAAGAATTATATATAAATAT